>NW_008686328.1:65483-84456 GCF_000695815.1 Acanthisitta chloris
TGTCTGCTAAATCTTGCATCTAGATATGCTTACAGAGATCTCTGTAAGTGATCACAAAGATCAATTCACAAACAGTGAAGCTTTGAGCATGATAGAAGTCTGTGGCTTTCTCTGCTTTTTCTCTCCCAATCCATTGCTGCTACTGCTCTTCCCCTTTTCTTTTGGTGTCTTTCACCATCACAATTTCTTTAGCACTGACTTTCTCCCAGGTGCTTTGCCTGAACATGAAAATCCACCATTTGATATTTATTTCATTAAGGTAATCTGACTTGTTGTCTAAGAAATTCTGCTTGGAAAAAAGCAGTTCCTTTCAGGCAGTGGCTGTTGATACAAAGCAGTACTGATATTGAACGGGACACCAGGCTAAAGGAAGGGAAGATGATAGCAATGTCACCTGTTCTTGCTGTATTTCCCATAATTTCTTGCCATGGAAGTTATGGCACGAGAAAAGAAAGGCATCACTTGCAGAGTTTGAACAGATTTTCCTCCTATATACTTAGGATAAGGTTTTTTTGGATGTCACTCCCTAGCAAGCAGATTTAGAGTTTAAAGTGATCTGAATGGCCAAAGCAGGTGAGAATTCTCTTTCCATGAAACTCACATAGGAATGGGTGAAGGTCAGGCAAAGATGCAGCATCAGGTGACAGTGGTACCACTGCAGATGGGTAATGCAACAGCTACAACTGTCCACCAGCAGAACAAATAAAGGATTTGGAGAGCCAACTAGATCTAGGAAAACTGAGTGTTTACCATCACAGGAAATACTTTCACAGTTATTCTCCATGCCCAAACATGACTCCTTGAGAGTTATCATATTTTATGAAAACTTTTATTAGCACTTCCGAATGACCTTACCCCCATTGTGTTTTTATCAGTCCCAAGAGCCATAACCTTTTAAAAATATTTTGTATCATTATAAACACAATACAGTAAGCTGTCTTGCACATGGATTTGTAGATCTCATTAGAGATACTTTAAAAAAAGGTACTCCATCTCTGGGGAAGAAAGTGACAAGTAGTAATCTTGGCATGCAAACTTTTCAGACAGGAACTCTCTGTGAAAATAGATTGTTTAATCTTTCCAGCATTGTTTTGGAGTGGATGTTCTTTTTAATTGCACCTTTGCACAACATTATGACTTGAATGAGAGAAAGGTAAGGGGAGCTAGAAACAAATACCATGACAACATCAGATGTTCTTCCAGGGGAAAAAATAACCAAGTATTTGCTTAAGATTTCAAGTGTTATCAAAGTCAAACAAGAAAAATTGCAGTTTTTAAACTCATTCAAGTTAACATTTGTCTGTATTGTAAATGAGGTATATTCCCTAGGGTAGTTAGCAGCTTTGGTGGCACAAGATGGGGGTAATTTTTCAGATGTACTGTTTCCAATGGGCCAGTGTCCTAAGGCTTTGCTTTAAATGGCCTTTTTATGCAGTAGGATAATGGGCAGTTTGTGCATTGCTAAATCAGCCCTATTTTGTTAGGAATGTTACAGTCAGAGCACTCACAATTTGTCAGAGGAAATGCAGAACATCTCTACAGGAGTCTGTTTAAGAGGACATCATTTCTCGATAAGCTCTTGCTTAGGTCAACATGCAGCACTGCTCTTACACTATTCCCCTGTTGCTTCTGCCACACGGGAATGCTCTGATTTATTAGGATTGCACAAGTCATGTCCTCTGCCTGACTGAAACCACAATGTGGAAATTTTCTCTGCCCTCCCCCTTTCAAAAACAAAATGCAGGAGGTTACTTTCAAGCCCTCTTAGAGTATTTCTAAGATGACTGTTTCAGTGAAAGGAAATACCCACATGCTGCACAGTATCTTCCTGGGACAGCTGCATGTTATAAATATGTCAGGACTATCATTGTTTTGGGAAATGTGCTATTTAAGAGGTTGACTGTGCCCATGTTGTATTATCAAACTACTGTAAAATACCTGTGATGATGTGCAAAGGCAGAACAAGAAGATTGTGACCCTAGTGAAGGGGATGTAAAAACTTCCAGTGACTAATGGCATTATAGTTTTTAACCAGAGCATACACAAACCAAACATCAGCAAAAAAAATCCAAATGTCAAAGTGAGTTGCAGTGATGGGTACTACAAATGTATGTCCTGTCAACTTTTTAATTACGTTTCAAATTGTAGAGACACTTCTCCTATAATAGTGGCTTAATGAACGGGGATTCTTTAGTCAAATCTGCTGTAAAAACTCTGTGCAATCCACTGTTGTGTTCATTTCCCGTTTGAGAAAGGTGCTAATACTCTGTCATTCAGGGGGCTATTACTAAGAAATTTTTGGTTTGTTTCAGCATGGTGATATTTTAAACTCAATGCAGCCAAGGACATTTTTAATGAAAAGAGGGAAAAAAAAGTGATGAAAAGCCTCAGTAATTTTGTGTTTGATGCCAATTGTAATATGAGAAGTGCAGAAAATATTTTGAAGGGGTCAAAGCTATTCCTCTTTACTGTTTTTCTTTTTTTGTTTTGTTTTTCTATAATGCTGAATTTAGCTGTCTGCAGGCGTTCAAGCACAGAATATTCTACCTTCTCTGCAAAGAGATAAAACATTAGAGTTTCTCTTAAAAGACAACTTGGGTGGCTGTGAGTAACCTTCCCTGGAACTGATTCATGGAGACTCATTCCTTAGGGTTTCTTTTTCCCTCATTGCAAACTCCTGTTCAGCACTCACTTCACCTCTACCTTTCTCCCTGCGTATCTTCCTGTGATGCTTAGGGGCAAGAAAGTGTGGTGGGTTTGGTTGTTTTTTTTTGTTTGTTTGTTGCTTTGTTTTGTTGTTGTTTGGGTCTTTTTCCCAATGGATGAAGTAGAAGTTTGTGTAGGTTTCCTGGATTTGCATGAACTGTACAGAGATCTTTCCTTCTTTGCAACTCTTCATGGTCAACTTCTCATGGTCTGGGATGATCAAGAAGGAGATGGTAGTCCTGGAGTTGGCAATTGGGCAAAATAAAGAGGAGACAATGGAAATCCTTTCACATCACTTGTTCCATCTGCTGTCCACAAAGAAACATTTCTACCTGTGCTGGTTTGAGCTGAAGTAGAGTTAACTTTCTTCACAGAGGCTAGTATGAGGCTATGTTTGGGTTTTGTGCAGAGCACAGAGTTGAAAATGCAGAGATGTTTTTGTTATTGCTGAGCAGAGCTCACACAGAGCCAAGGCCTTTGCTGCTTTCCATCCTGCCACACTGGCAAGGGAGTTGGGGATGCTTGGGAGACTGGGAGGAGACACAGCTGGGACAGGTGACCCAAACTGACCAAAGGGATATTCCATACCATAGCACATCATGCTCAGTATATAAGGTGGGAGGAAGAAGGAGGAAGGGGGAACACCTGGAGTGATGGTGTTTGTCTTCCCAAGGAACCGTTAACGCATGATGGGCCCTGCTCTCCTGGAGATGGCTAAACACCTCCTGAATTAATTCATTGTTTTGCTATGCTTGTGTGTGCAGCTTTTGCTTTCTCTATTAAACTGTCTTTATCTCAACCCATGAGTTTTTGTAGCTTTTATCCTTCTGATTCTCTCCCCCATCCCGTTGGTGGGGGAGTGAGTGAGAGGCTGTTGGTTCTTGGCTGCTGCTGGGGTTAAACCACGACACTACCGAGCCTGGAAATCATGGAGGACATGGGTTAGTCCCAAGAGGACAGGCAGTCTGTGAGCAATGTGCTGGAGCAGAGAGCAGGGACAGGGAGGAGAGGACTGAGGATGGGAAGCTGCACCATGGGCTGTGCACTGAGTGGGTGTTTCAGCCCTGGGACTGTGCTGTGCAGTGATTAACAGCACAGGCACCTTCTGCTGGCACTGCAGAGTGGTGTGGCTGCACTTCAGTTTGATATATAGGTAGCTAAATCAGTATGATTAGACTGTGCAAATTAAATTGATGTAACATCATCTAAGCATTGCCTGGAGAAGAAAGGATTTGATTTTCAGAAATGCTGGATACTTGCAAAGTTCAGGTGCCTAAGGATTGCTTTGAAAAAAATTGAATCTTTGGTGTGGAGCCTTTGTTATCCAATGACAAAGAACTGATTTTTAAGGTAAAGGACAAGGAAAAAAAAAAAAGAAAGAATTTCTAAGAAGCTATGACAAGTAGAGACAAAAAAAAATTATCAAAATAATATTTAGACTCAGGTAAATTGTATGGAATGGAATAAGAAAACAACATTGCATCTAATATCCAGAGTAAAATTCACTTAAATTGAGTAGTTGTTGGACTATTTTTATGAAAATGTTAAATGAATATTAAGGAAATTGATATTATCTTATGAAATTTGTCACTCAAAGTCACTGCTTGGCGTTCAGTTATTTTCATTTTACTGTCCAATATAAAATCTTTCTGATAGCCACTATTCATTTTCTAGAGCACTACAAAGAGCACTATTTCCACTCCTTACTAAAAGCCTTTAAGGAAGGAAGAAGCACAAGAATTTTCTTTCCCCTAGAAGTCAACTCTCCAGGCTGCAGTTAGGGAACTAGCATTTTTGTATACCATCAACTTCTGTAAAATCATAGATTCCATTAAAAGTATCTAGGGTTTTTTTTTTTTTGTTTTTTTTTTTTTTTTCCTGGTAGTTTTGGTTGGAAATGTGTCAAATTCAGATTGCTACTAGGTCATCAAGGTAAAGACAAAGAGAGCTGCCTAATTTAAAATTAATTGATGAATTGTTAACTCTGAAGCCTAATGATGATATTAAACTGACACTATCCTTTTTATGTCATATCATGTCATTTTTGCAGAATCATCCAGGTACTTTAGTATCTGTTCTTTAATAATGCATTTCAGCCTTCAGGAGCTGTGAAAGACAATGTCTTCCTTGCCTTCAGAAATGCAGTGAGACAAAAGCTGTTGTTGAGAGCTTTTTGGGACCCTTCTTTTTATGTGGCTCAGGTAGCAGACCTTCCTTTTCAGCCCAATATAAGCTGAAAACGAATACAGATTTCAGGAAAAAATAGCAGAATTTAGCATCTATTTTTATGCTTGTTTCATCTTTTGGAACTGTGTTTAATGAAGATTGGTAATCTTTCAGATTTACTATGCCTTTCATTACTGAATATATTAGCAGCCCATAAAGAATCCTTTCTGTGCCCAAAAGGCATTGACTGCAGGCAAACGAGCAGTAGAAGTGCCAATAGTGAGAGGTGACATGGACTCTTATCTGCTGTAAATACAAGTTGAAATCTGGGCTGGTGTAAGAGTCTGGTCAGTGAGAGGAAGCAGCTTTTGGTCTCTGAGCTCAACTGTGGAGCTCATAATATGTACTCTGTGTTCAAACTTGCTGGATAGTGGAAAGCAGAGAGAGTGACTTTAGATGTCATCTTAGATATACAAAGAGAGAAATAAAGGCCTGATCTGGTGAAAGGGAGCAGGTGACAGTGGAGAATTGATATTAATTTTTGACAAGAACATGACACAACTGGACTAATTATAAAAGTACATCACAGCATTATGACAAATGTTAATGCTCAAATCATTTAATGACAGAGAATCAACCCATCTGTACAACTCAGGAAAGCCCCAAACATATACAGAATGTTTCAGGATTCTGCTTTAGCAAAAATAGCAAGAAAAGGGATGAATGTATAAGAATTTAACTGACTTGCAGCAGCACTGGAAGAATATCTGAAGAAAGAAGTGGATAAGCAGGAGGTGACAGGTCACAGGTGATTTGGTTGTATATTTCTCCATGAGTGGCAAAAACATTTTTATAAAACTTTGGTTTTGGTTGGGTATTGTGCATAGCATCCCCTTGAGCTGCTGAGGATTGTTGGAATCAGGGGCTGATGCCCAGCCCAGAGGGAAGAGAGAGTGTCATTCCCTTCCTGTGTTCATCTCTGACCTTGTATTCTCTGCATTGCTGATAGGCAGCTCTAAGAGCTGCCAGGAGTGCTGATGATTTCACTGAGCTGTAAGGGGGGGGGAAGAAATCCAGCCATGAGCTGTTCTGCTGCCTTTTTCCTCCTGACACACCCCATATGCTGAGATGGTGGGTGGCAGGAGGAGAGCTGGCACGTTAGCACCAGTGTGTTCCCTGTGCCAGGGGAATAATCTGTTGGCTAGTTAAATCTCATTTCTGATTCATCTCTACTTCCTCAGTAGCACTGAGAGTGAGATCTTCCCAGCAAACCCAGCTCTTGGGCTGTGTGATAGTGCAGTCTAGAGGAGAGGCTGAAGCTTGTGCCTTGCAACTCTGTTTTGAATGTTGATGTCAATATATGTAAAATAACCCCCAAACTCTGAACTAGATCTGAAATGCATTAGCCATTCTTATGGAAATAATAGAACTGTTATGCCTTTGTTAGGTTTTTAGGTATGCACATACATGGGGAAAATTCGCTACATGAGAAGATTCAAGTAGGCAAATCAAAGCAGAAACAAAAAACCCCTTCTTATTTCTCTGTTAATAACATTGCTTGTTAGCCAGAAGTTAGCATAGAATCCTGGTGTGAAATTGCCAAGAAAGGATTGTTAATTTGGCATAAGCTCTAAGTTGTTTCATTGGGTATCACATGAAAATGAGTAGATTTATACGTGTGTTTGTGCTGTGTGTTGCTAGTGAAAAGGAGGATTTGCATCACAAGGAGGAGAGGTGTGTGCACCATCAGGGGGAGTTCATGTTCGTTTGACAACTGCAGGACTTGGCAGGCAAATGCTGCAAACTTGGAGGCAAGCAGCAGAGAAAACATCCTGCAATGTTTTGCTGGAAGAAGCAAAATAGAGCAGAATCAATCATCTTTTCAATGAGAGTTTAAGGTGACTTGGGCCTTGCTCTCAGCTCTGCAGAGGACTTGTACACCTTTCTCTACTATGCAGAGAAGACCTTTCTTCCAGTAGGGTTGGTACAGGGCTCTGCTTTTATCACTAAACCCTTCAGGGCACCTCTGGCTTTGGGGGAAGTCTCTCCCTCCTGCAGGTCCTTGCTCTTGCAAGCTTCATTCTTCTGCAGTGTGGTCCCCCTTCCCTTCTGTGTGTGCTGGTGGAGGAGGTTTTGGCTGTTTGGCCAACACAGTCCACTGCAGACTGTGCTTGGAATCAGCTGATTCCTCCTTGTTCTCCCTGATGTTCCACAGCATACAGGGAGGTGTGCTGCCTGTCCCTGCCCTGGGACAGAGTCCAGGCCCATCCTGCAGCCTCTCCCTTCAGCAGCTCCTGCTGGGTAGGGGCACTGGGCACTGCCAGGGTGGACAATACTCTTAAATGTTACCACACTTCAATTATTTTCAGTTCCACAATCATGTTAATTTAGAGAGAAAAATCCTCTGCTGGTCATGAAGTGGAGCAGCTGCAGAACAAATTTTTGTTTTGTCTCAAGTGTGACAACCTGTGCTGGACAAGCAGAGAGGGTGGCTGGAAATGAGAGTTCCCTAAATCACTCCAAAAGGATTTATTAAAGGATTTCAGTCAGAGGCAGAAAGTGGAGCTGGAAGAGCTGTGGTTTTGTGTAAGAGGAAAATAGGTTGGTGTAATAGTTGTTACCTTTTTCTCAAGTGTTTGAAAAGTGAGGATATTGCAGTCTTATTTTGGGTAAAGAGAAATCAACAGTTTGTACCAAAAGTGTTCTGCAGATACAAAGAAATGCTAAGTAGTTTTGGTTGATATTTAAATCCCTGTTGAAGTGGGGAGGGAGGAAACTCTACAGCAAAGGGAAATGGTATCTTTGAACCTAATTTTGTGCTTTGGGGAGCAGGATGCTTTTGGTACCTTCCTGCAGAGTGGCATATGCAGCATCTGCACTAGAAATACAAAGTAAGTAGTAGAATTGTGTTGGACTTCTCCTTGCATAGCATCTGCACTAGAAATACAAAGTAAATAGTAGAATTGTGTTGGACTTCTCCTTGCCTTTCTGCCCCTAGGTGGATTTGTGTGGGTTTTGCTGCAATTCACTGTCTGCTGTATTTTGTTCATTCCCGTGCTCTGTGCTGCACAGTGTGAGAGCAGGAAGTTATCAGGCACTGGGACTGAAGGGGAAGATGAAGATTAGCCTTCTTGTTCCATGAGAAGTGGGAGGTGAAGCAGCAAAGAAGACAGGAAGACTGATTCAGGGAGATAACACAGTAGCTTACAGCATGGAGGACAAGAGAGATCCTGAAAGGTAAAAGAACTGACAAAATTTCACAGCAGGCACTGGTGGGAGATGAGAATCCAGGGGGAATATCGTGCCACGTGAGAGAGAAGCTTTCATTGATCACAACGTGCCATGATGTCTCCATGTCTGGGAAAGCCTCCACTGTGCTGAGAGAGAATACAATATCTGACAACTTCTTGTTTTGTTTTAAGAGGTGCACATTAAAAATACATCTAACATGTGGGACACAAAGAATCTAAATAACGTTATTAAACTTCTGGTAGATGTGAATCTCCAGGGATGTTTACACATGCTTTTGAAGAAAACTGAAAAACATTAGATTTTGCGTTTCCAGGCTTAATTCAACATTTTATTTTGTTCTGTTTAAAGAAATCTATGCAGAATTATGAAGTTGCTCAAAATAAGCCCAAAATAGAGGACTGAGTTTTATAAACATTTTACATATTTGTGTTTAATTTGTTGAAAATAGGATAAAATCTGCTCACATTTGGCATTCCCAATACAAATATTAAGAACCCAATCCCCCTATGCAGTATAATTTTTAACAGCAGGATGTAACAGGCTTCCAAGAGATATTGTGCACACTTTTATTTTACAATAAGGAATTATTTCGTTAGCATAGAAAAATAAGATGCATGTTTGTCTTTGTACCTTATGAACAAAACTACTGTGTGTTGGTTTCTGGGAACCATCTGCATTCACCACACAAGAAAAAGAAAGCAAAGTTCCACCAACAGCGTTTGATTTGGAAATATATTTATGTAGCAGGCACAAAATGTTAGGTTGGGAGATGACTGTGTGTAGAGGGTCTTTTACCTCTAAAATATAAAGCTTCTGTCTTTCAGCACAGGAGTGTTAAGTGCAGAGCTTTTAAGTTGAGAAAATATGCAGTTCATGTGAAAGGTTTGATAGCACTATATACCCACCAAAAGCTTAAATGTGCCTGACTGGTTTTATGGAAGACAGTAAATTAGTCTTTCCTTTACCTCTGACAGGTGAGAAGCAGTTCTTGCCTGGCCAGTGGGTATCACCATACATCCTCTCCCACACAGGTGAGGCTTTCGTTTCGCAACGATGACTGGTAAGAAAAACAAGATGTCTTTGCTGGTTATAAATTTAACTCTTCTATGATTAGTCTGGGCCAATTAGGACACCCCTGGGGTTCAGACTATGGCTCAAGTACAAGCTTGAAAGGCTGATTAGCTGAGGTCTCTTGATACTTGTTCTTGGTAGTAAATGCTGGCACATATAGTATTGATTTTCATTTAGATATCTTAATGTTTCCAGACAATCCTAGCAGATGTGGGCTGAACTCAGATCTACGAGAGTGCTGGGCTGCGATCTGCAAGCATTTTTCTTGCCATTTTGTTTCATTTTTCCTAAACTTAACTGATTTGGAATCAGGAGATATAAATGAAAAATGCAGAGTTTGCCTATCAATCATGGCATGTACAAACATTGCTACTGCCCTTTTCTAACATCCTATTACCACTGGGTAGTTGGCTAGTCAAACAGGAATAAAAATTACACTGCAAACATCATAAGTTAGGCTTGATTTGTTGAGCAAGAAGCCTGACAATTCTGTAAGAGTTATATACCTCAGCCTCGCTGAAAATCAGCCTTGTTATGGCTCTGGTACGTCTATAAAGATTGTTCATTTCATATAAAACAGCTACCTGCACTGAAAGGCCTGAAAGGAAGAATGATGCTGGTTATAAATATAGAGGAAAATCTATTTGTCTGCCCCTTCGTGCTGTTAGCGAGTGGCAGGATGCAGCCTGGCCGCGGTTCCTAGGCAGCAGGGGGAGTTTGCCATGGCCACCTTCCCTTTCATCTTCTGGCCTGGGCTCAAGCACATCATCTCTCTTTGTCATATGAGATAAAGCAATGAAGTGTGACCAGTGCCACTGCATTGCACTCTGCCCACCAGGAGCACGTTAATGATAATGAAAAACTCTACTGCACCGCATTTAAACCCGACGTGAGCGTGAGGCTGTCTGTCGGCAGACTGCTGGAACAGTTAATGTCAGCAAAGATAAATAGAAATTATTAGAATTGGCTTGGAAGGGTTTTTTTTTTTTTTTTTAGAGCAGGGTTGTATTCCTTTAAAGATATACATTATCAGACTGTTAAATCTAATTTCAGACTACCGGGCAATTAAAATGATTAACATTATTTACTCATCTAGTTCGATTCATTAAAGTTTTAAACACCCTTTGCACGCTATTTATGTTGAAAATAGAGAAAGAACGTGTTAAAATGTCTCGGGTCGTTAATCATTCAAATTTGCTGGGTAACTGCTTTCTCAAAACCTTCGCACCACAGTGGATATTTACAAACCTCAGAGGCATCTTTGGAAGGATGAGCAAAATCAAATTCCACCCACCTCTGTGTCCAGCAGACCTGAGGTAGTTTCCAGGCCTATTGTGTTTGCAGGAAAAATCAGGCAGAAAAATCCTGAGATTGTCTTAAATGTTATTCTACCCAGAGGCTTGTGCAAGTCTTTGCTGTCCCACCTGAGGGTCTGCTCCTGCTTTGATATTTGAAGGTAACAGGAACTCCATGTGTAAAGCCTTGTGTACTGAAATGAAAAGATACTCTGAGTCTGGCACTTAGTTTTCAAGTGTGTCAGATGGAATTTTTTATTATCTAC
Source organism: Acanthisitta chloris (assembly GCF_000695815.1). NCBI lineage: Eukaryota > Metazoa > Chordata > Aves > Passeriformes > Acanthisittidae > Acanthisitta > Acanthisitta chloris. The sequence goes on from NW_008686328.1 coordinate 76,240, forward strand.
TGACAAACCAGTTTATTAGATGGATATAAGAAGAGATCTTCAGGCTAGTAAATGCTGCCATTAGTCAGAGGTGAAACACCCACTTCCCTTCTGTGTTGGCATTTGTAACAACCCCTGAAATACCGTGGGAAAAGTCATGAAAGGCAGTATAGAGTATGTGACAAGACAATTATAAACCCTGTATTGATGCTGGTCTTTTGAAAATATTGTCTACAGGCTGAGTTTTTGTTTGTTTGTTATTCCTGCATCTACTGAAAATATTTTTTTTGAAAGAAATGCTGCAAATTACGAGGAGCAGTTGGCTATAATCTAGACTGTGGCCTCAGATTCTGGCAAGTCAGATGGTTGTGTTGGCCTGTCTCTGGAAGCAATGGTAGGTCTTGTGGCCCATGAAGTGCCTCATAGTGCACCAGGGAGGAAAGCTCAGTCCTCACACATCAGAAGTGAGGGGCACACGTGGGGCTGCAGGAAACATTGCTGCTGTGTCACCAAATGTCCTGTGCCTCTCACAGCCCCCAGGCCAGGGCTGCTGAACAAGTCTGGTCATTACTCTTTTGTGGCACCACTAGCATGAGGAAGAGGTAATTACAATTAGCCTCTTTGAAATCACCCAGGAGCTCAGCTGAGGTGCCAAAAATGTAGATGGTATTAAACATATATTAAACATATATTTTTCCAGCTGGCACCATGACCCTAGCACCAATGCTGTATTTAGTGTGCTAAGGTCTTTCTGAATATCCAGGAGTATCCAGACTCTCTCCTAGATGCTATTTAAGGAGCCACATGCTCTAGGTGTACAGTGGAAAAGTGACTTCCTAATTTAAGGGTTCTGGATCAGGCTGAGTTTTCTTACGTATTTACCAAGCAACACTGCCTTCTGCTTCATTCACTAGAGCAGGATGCCCAAATGCAGTTCCAGACAGCTGCAGCAATCCTAGGAGCATTGGTAAATGATGTACTAACTACAAATGTTTGCCTCATCACATGGCTCAGCTTCCAGTAAGATTTGACAGTATGAGAGGGTCCCACTAGCTGTTGAGGATCCACACAACTCTTCTGGAAGAGACCATTTCTTACCTCTTGGATTAGCCAGTTTGTCCCCTCATTTCATTATTCTTATGCTCTGTGTGAAGCTGCCTGACATAATGAGTGGCTCATGTGTAGCCTCAAAGCATGGTGTTTTACAGGACTGTGTTCTGGATCTGATGCAGTTCTAGCTCTGGACAATAAAGAGAACTGTCAGCCTGTATCAGTAAGGAGGTTCCTAATCCTATTCCATCATTCATTTCAAGAGCAATATGAGCAGAGTCTTTTCCTTGAAAGACTGACAGCTGTTATCATCTCTGCAATGCTATAAGTTTTGCAGAACTCAGGGAACAGAAATCCCAATTTTCCCCTGAATTTCATGTCAGTGTATGTGGTCTAAGCCAGCCCATCAGATTGGCATACAGAGTCACTATACCATTGCAGAATAAAGCTGATAATTAACAGCTGCTCAGAAGGACATTAAAATCATACTTCTTTTGAACAATTTATTTGCTTAACAGTTTCCTACGCCGAATCCGGGTGGAGGGAGGCAAAGTCCCTTTAACTTTGGCTGAGGTTATTCCCTGTGTTGTTGGTTTTCTTTGCTGTGGCCCATGGGGCTGTGTTTTACTCAGAAGCCTGGGACTTCAGCAGTTGTACCCTCTCTGCTGTCACTGTGGTAGTCATGACTGCTGCCTCTTCTTGCTGAATTTTTCTTGGAAATTTAGATGGCAGAAAGTGGGGTGAGGAAGGGAATCCAAAAAACTGAAAAGGGTTTCCCTGTTCACAGTAGGAAATACTCCTGTTGCTTTGGTTTTATACACCAGAAATTTATCCATTGTTTTGATTTGTGACAGAGGTTTGGCCTTCCAGTTAATCTGGCTGTGTTTGGTCACATAGGATTAGTACTGGTGCTGGTGCCTTGAGCACCTTTGCCCAAGCTGAGCTCTCCTGGGGCTTGTTGGGCTTGTTTCCCCATGGGGCTGCAGATGAGTTCTACCTAAATGATCAGTCAGAAGAATATACTCAGCTGAAAATATAACCCCAGGATACCATGAAACTTTACAGATATCAGTTGAAATACAGGATACAAAATTTAGCCCTGGTCTCTGCCTTTTCTATTTTGCTAATAATTAGAATTATATAACACAGAAATGACTTTTAGCGTTGGTATATCTGGGAAATTATTTTTCCTTTGAGTTTTTTAAGCTTCCTATACCTCCCATTGATTTTGATTATTTACTGTTTGACAAGGGGAACACAGGCAGCCCATGCTGTGAGAAAGATCAGAGGTGCCTTCATTCCTCAAGGCTATTGCCTTCTTTAATTCTTCAGTGTAGGAGCAGTGAACTGATTGCATTTCTTCTGTTTGACATTTTATATTTCACATTTCTTCATCAAACTATGATAACATGCTCTCTTTTAGAGCAAGCTGCTCTGAGAACATAACCTTTTTGTCTTGGCCATTATTATAACCGTTTGGTGACTTGTAAGCTGTGACTTTGAGCCACTGTCCTGGTTGACCCTCTTTCAGTTAGACTGGATGGAGCTGAGTATCTTCTTAATCCACTCTTTGTGCTTTTCTTTTATTGGTGTTATATGTATTTCATATTTAATCATTGCATGATGTGGCTTGAGGGCAGTTGTTTGATTTTTTTTTTTTTCCTGGTTTTTTTTTTTTTTCTTCAACCGGGATAGTCTTTCAGGCCCAAGGGGAGATTTTTAAGCTGCAAACACTGTATGCCAAATCTGGTAGTAAAAAGCACAGTTCAAATATTTGCAAATGGAAACAAATAAATGTACAATCTATTTGGGCATGTAGCTATGTGTGTGTGTTTGTGAAAAACAGCTCCTTGGACAGACATGTTTTACAATGGTGGGAAAGAAGCCAAGGGATATGAGTGTTTTGAGCCTTGCTACTTTCTGAGGGATCCACTTTCTAGTAGAAAATAGTTATCTAAAGTAGAAAAACCCAGAAGTTGGTTCTGTCAAACCTGACTGTAGGTCCTGGCTCCAAATATTTTGATCAAATAGGCTTCTCTCTCCTTTTCTGTATTATAAGATATGCTATGGAGTATATGTTTCCAGTGACTAATGTTTGTGCTGTGAGTCCCCAAAGATGAAAACTTGGGTGACACTGGATCAAAGTCTACAGTAATTGAATAATTTTTTGAAGAAGAAATGCTTCTTTTCGGCTCTAGTTGGCATCAGTCTAAATGAATCAGTAAAATGGGATGATCTCAGCTCCTATAAATAATAGCAGCCCTCTCCTGTTAGAAATGCCTTTCTTCTGGAAAAGCCAGTTGTCCCACATTAATGCATTTCTAATCAAAAACACTAAGCCCCACATGGTATTTTTTAACACATTTGAGAACCCTGGTTAAGACACAGCTCCAAATGTACTGGAAACCAAAGTTCATTGTTGTTCAACACTCAAAAGAATGTGCAAAGAGTAGATCCTTGTAATTCTCTGTTATCCTGCTTATTAGTTTTGCAGTTATGGGTTTTATTCTCTTTCCTCCTCCTCCTCCTCCTCTTCCTTATTTTATTTTTTTATTTAAAAGCTCAGGATATTGATTCCCTCTCAGTCTACAATTCCTGTGCCCTTTGATCACTGAGCCCACACTTCCCTCAGCCTTACTTTTGTTGCTGTTGTACTTAAGGAACTCGTTCATGTTCTTACTCACATCCCTCACTAATTTTGGTTTGACTTTCTGTAATCCATCCCTACGTTCTTGGACTATGTCTCTGCTTGGTAGCACTTTCCTCTTGGTGTCTTCTGTGTGTCCTTTCTATATGAGCAGAAATTCCCTGTCCATGCATGGTGTGGCCTTCAGACAAGCTCCCTCAAATCCATGCATGTTGGAATGGGCTGCTTCAGGCTTTGAGGAGCTTGTGTGAGAGCAAAAAAAAGTCCAAGAATGAGGAATAAAAGTAATATTTTAGTTTCTAGTTCTTGCCTGGCAATTGCAAGGTAAGCAAATATATCTCTGTGTGTATGTTAGGAAGCAAAACTGCTGTTCATGGCAAATTTGGCAAGGGAAGAAGGGATGACAGGGAATGGGGAGTGGTAATGAAAGTGTCTAATTTCAGCATGCACAGTTCAGAGCTTGAAGAAAACACAGATAAAATTCTGTCTTGACAACCTATAGTTCAACTATCCTTTCCTAGCAGAAATAGGCCTTGTACACAGAGATTGTCTGGCTGACAAACAGCTCTGTGTCACTTCATTATACTGAACATCTTTTGCTTCAGAGTTTTTACAGTCATTTTTAATAAGTAGATTGTAAAGAAAAATTAATTGCTGGCCACTACATGGTGCTTTCTGACGGAACTATCCATTAGGTGGAGGAGAGAGTTCACCCTCTCCCTGGGTGTGCATGAGTTTTAAATGGGCTAAAACATGCAGGATGGAAAAAGACTTTATCAGAGGCACACTTAGAAGGAAGTACCTATCTGAAATTATTGTTCAGCACATCTGGAGTCTCTTTCAACCCATGTGAGGCTACTTCCCACCGTGTCAGCACCAAATGGTTACTCCAGGAGGGTAACAGAAGCTGGAAATTTCGTTAGAAGGTGTTCACACAGGAAATCAAACATGCCAATGTGCTCTCACTAGTTAACTTAAATTGCCCCTGTGACCCTGCAGTGCTTTTCTCTGCTGTACTGCTGTAACATGGCTTGAATGACATTTTGTCATCTGCTGAATGTTAACCTGCACAAATGCCATCTTTGCTCCTTTACTTTGAGACAGGATGACATGTGCTGCAGCCCCCAGTTGTTGGGGGGTAATTTTATGCTCCTTTCCTGACAGACAGGATTCCAATAGCACCATATGTCAAAAGCTCCAACCCATTCCAGTCATGTACCCACACTGTCCAGCTGTCACAGCTATAATTATTGTAACTAAAACCCAGAGAAGTTTGTAGTTTTGGAAATGCTCTAGTCTCCTTAGATCTTTACTACTGATGTTATAGCTGATTAGGACCCTGCCAGCCTTCTGTTGGTCTCTTGAAAACTGCTGCAATTCTCATTCATCATGGAAGCTAACCAGCTGCTCCAGAGCCATCCCCTCAAATGTGTTGCTTGATGTTGTACTTTGCTGTTGTCCTGACCTTGACACTTTGGATGTTCAAACAAAGGCTCCTTATTTTGTTGGAGTTGGTACAAAAGGAACCAGTTAATCCTGCACAGGTGAAAAATGTGAGCGTTTTTCGGGTGGTACCTGGTGGCACTGTGAAGGTTGTTCCTAACTCACACTCATTTCTTGGTCATCTTGCAGATTTCTTAGCCATTTCAGGCAAGTGACCACAGGGAATGCTCTCCTGTTGGGCTGACACTGGGTTTTTGGCAGGAACATCTGTCTTATCTCAGCAGATACTAAAGGGAGTTCTGTAATCAGGACTTTGAGCCTTTACAGCCACTCTGGTCACTTTTTATCCAAATGTAATGAAGTTTAACATCTTTTGATCCCATTTGAAACTTGGGTCTGAGTAGAGATACCAGTTCTTCATTTTTCTATGAAAATCTTGAAACTGAAAGTTTTATGATCTTGAGGAGTTTTAAGTTTTTTTGACAGCCTTTGCACTCATATCCATTGCAATGCCAGGCAAGTGTAGTACATAAAGCTGTACCTTTTCAGATTGTGTTTTCACAGTAGCCTTTTATTTTTGTCTCCATCATTCAGCCCCTCTTGTACCCATTGCAGTAACTTCACTGGCACTGTTAGTTATGCTTTTCTGGTTCATTCATTCACTTAGAAGGCATTTTTTATTCTACTTAGATGAAGACTTTTACATTTAAGTTGGAAACATGTAATTTAGGTGGTTTATATTTTGATCAAATAACAATTTGAAGTCCAGAGCCTAGACTCTAATATGCTGCTCTCAACCTGGATTTCCTCAACTCTTCTGAGATATGCTAGGTAAGAAAATATCAATACATTTAAAGAAGAAATGTTTTATGGATAAAGAGAGATTTTTCATGTGTGTAAAGCAGGTCTGAGTAGGAATTCCTAGACTGGAACAACTAACTAATTTGGTGAAGGAAATGAAACAGAGAAATATGCTAAACATATTCTTTAGCAACTGTCTTTTAATAATGAAGAGGCTATTTCAACACAAACCAACACCAAAAGGGAAAAAAGAGGTGGAGGAGGGAATTTGGTATTGCTGATGAGAAAGCTCAGGGTGACTCTGAATATTAGAAGCAAATCAAGTATGTGGTCGTGAAGATCCCGGGCTCCCTTTTACAGGCAAAGGATGATGTAGACCTAAAAGGCAGACAAGATTTTTCAGAATACACGTGAGAAATTATCCTAAATGGAAAAAAAACGTGCAATTTATGGTTAATTCATACTTTTAAGATTTTTTGTAATGGCCAGATTAGGCAAGAATTAAACCTTTTGGTCAGATGGACCCTCAGATCCTTGTTGTTTCTCCAATCTCCACGTGCAGGTTTGGTTTTTTGTAAATAGTTGTTGTTGTAAGTCTGAAGTCAAAAACTTCTAGACAACTGATTGTACCTGACTCCATTTTTGGGAGTCTTGGTAGTCCTTAAACTGAGCTGAAAAATGGTTAAAATGTGACTGTTAAGCAAGAGACTGAAGGAGAATAAAAAGGGAAACATCAGTCAAAGAGCTCAATACAACAGGAGGACCAAAGACACAAAAAGAAGGTAAACAGAGGAAAAAAAGCACAAAAGGAGAAGCAATCAGTGTAAAAGCAGCAGAGAGATGTGTAAAGAGAAAGATGGCACAGGGATTGTATCCCAAATAGGAGAGCTGAGGGAAACATTGATCTGGGTGTGCCAGAGGTGACAGACAAACCTCAGTGAACTGTTGGGGACAGCAAGCAAAGAATAAGGCATGGAAAAATATGGTGAAGTGCTCTACAGCATGTGTACAAAACAGGTGAAACAGGTTTTTAGAAGTTTCCCACTAAAACTGAAGGAGAGAATATGTGAATTCTGAGACATAAGAAAGACTCAGTAAGAAACTGGAAAGAAAAGTGTGGAAGCATATGCTCTGGCTAGCACACAGGGAGTGTGGAGTAGAACACAACTTGTTCAGAACAACAGGAATTAAAAAAAAAAAAAATCCAGGACTGAATGAGTAGGAGAAAGTGAAAGGAATACAGATCTGTTTCAGAAAATAACAAGGAAGAAATACTCGCAGAACAAATGAGAAAGACTCAACAGATACTTTTATGTGGCATCTGTAGTAAGATGGAAATTGGTGTAGCTACAATACAGCTACTAAAATCTTTCATAATCCTGAAAAGAGGTTTAGGAAGCTACCTGGCAGAAATGGCATGTTTGAGAAGCTTTTGGCCACCAAAAGCCTTGATTAAATTAATAGAAACCATGTACAGGGAGTTAAAAGTTGCAGTTACAGAAGAAACCATAGAAGACATTTCCATACTTACAGGGGTGGGATGAGCAGATTGCTGTTACTGCCTTTGTTCAGTTTAGCAATGGTTTGGAATTAAAGGGGGAAGGGAAGGGGGGGAAGAATCAGATTTTGTGAGAAAACAGTGAAAAAACTTAGCTTCTCAGAGGAGATTCAAGTTATGGCTTCATTAAAGAACTATCAGAGGTTCCTCAGAGAAACTAGGACCAATAAACTGAAATTCAGGCAGGTTCAGCATACAGAGATAAGGAATGAAGCCTGAGACAACTTAAAAGGGACTGTGGGAAGAGAGTTTGAGGAATTTCAGATAACTGTTCTTTTGCCTTTGCCTCTAGTTTGATAATAGTGCTGTTTCTTTTGACCAAACTGAGCCTCTTGCTTCAGTCAAACTATCTTCAGTATAAACTTGTTAAAAAGGGAATGTGTGGGAAGCAGCACCCAGGAAAGCTGTGCATGGAGCTTTGCTGCTTAGTCTAATGCATCTAAATATTAAGCAATCTGGAGAGGCTAGTGGAGAGTGCTCTGAGCACTGATGGCTAAGATTCTGCTGCTAATTCATATCGAGTCTGAATGCAGTTGTGTGTGTTTGAAAGTTCTTAATGATGTGGATAGCAAGTCCTTTTCCCTCTTGTATCTCAAAAATGATTGGGATATTTCCTGCATCCTTCAGATCTGTGTAAATGATAGTCAAGTGTTCACTTTCCCCCTCCTGTGTGTGATCTGGGGGTTTGAAGTTTTGATAGAACTGAGAGTTGGAAAGATTTGTAAAAAGGATTATATAT
>NW_008686329.1:0-25067 GCF_000695815.1 Acanthisitta chloris
GGGCCGGGCGGGGCCGGGCGGGGCAGAGCGCGGCCCCTCCAGGGAGCGGCGGAGTGTCCCGTTAGGCTGCCCGCCCTGACCTTCCCAGCGTGGGTATTGCCACTTCTCTCTGCGTTCAGGCGGCTCTGCCACTAACTAGAACAGGGGAAGGAGGCAAGAAGGTGGCAAATGTTCAAAGGGCACTGCAAACTGCTGCTTGGCATAGCCTGTGCCTGTGTTTGTCCCCAGGTTTCTAATGGAATAGATAAAAAGAAAACATAGCCGTGCAAACCTCGGTATGTTTCACATCTATGGTAAATAGCAATCATGTGCTACAACTATTGAATGGCATAGAAATAGATTACAGCCTTCAAGGGGAAGTGACTTTCAAAAGAAAACACTCTACGGCATTGGTTTGTATGGAAAAGCTATGTACCATCCACTTGGGGAAGAAGTTGAGTTGTATGTATATTATCCATAAAGCTAATTAAGATAAAATTAACTAAAAATAGAATATTTAAAAAATCCCCATAATTTTTTTTAAAATAAACATGTTCTTTGATTAAAAGGGTCAGGGCTGTTAGGTTTTCTATGTGGATTCTGGTACAATATGACTGAGCCCAAAATGCAGAGGAGATGAACCATCTCAAGTTTATCTGGCAGGACAAGTATGAGACACCTGTCCCTGTCAGTGCTTTGCCTTTTCAATCCAAGGCATCACCTTCTCCTTTGATCTTCTGGGAAAAGCAAAAGGCAAAAATTTCATGGCACTTCACTATACTGTTACATTAATGTAGGATCTTTCTATATAGCATTCTCCATTACACTTCATGCCGTGATGCTACATCATCATGTTAGTTGCTTCATCGAGAAAACCAAGCCAAATCAAATCAGGAAATGCACACACAAACATGCAAATAGGGAAAAACCAGAATAAAATTCAAGCTGACATTTACATTTCCCAACATCCATGAGTGGTGACATTCAAATTGTTTTAAAAACTCAAAGCTCCTCTTCATATCTCCTTCCTACAATATTTAAGATGATGCAGCACGAACAGTCGCTTTTTGCTGATTGCATTCTGTCTATACTCAGCTACACTTCCTCAGGGAATGACTCGGCTTCCTTTTGCTGCCCCAGACCTGTGTTAAGAGCTCCATCTTCAGGCGAGAGGATACAACTCAACTTTTAAATCTTTGGGACACAGAAATAGTTTATGGTGATGCCGGTTAGAGACATCACCAGTTCTTCAAGGTCCCATAAATATCCCAAGAAGTAGTTTGAGTGGTTCTAACCCGAATAAAGTCTGTTACCCAATGTACCTGTTATGACAGACATTCACCTTTCTGTGGACTAGAGCTTTCCTGTAGCTTTTCACACTTTTCTGTAGGCTGCAGTACCTGTCAGAACAACTAAAAAACAAAAGGCATAAAACACTCAGTAAGTCTGCAAGTAATTCCTGTAACCTGTGTAAATACATGAATAAAGGGGCTCATTGCATCTCACATAAGGAGAGATTACATGAGTAAATATTAAAGATTTGAGCCCCACTAAATACATTAACTAGTAGTCAACACTGAAATTAAACATTGGTACTTCTGCAATATCTTTAGTAAAACATCTATTTCTAGGCAAAGTATATCACAAGATAAAATTACATGTAATTTTATTTTCATTCCCTAGTACATGGATCTCTCTACTGTTTTCACTACATTCCACTAAGTGCCATTAATGGTGCATTAGATAAACATTTTAAGCTTTCCCAGCACTAGGCATCTCATCTATTACCAATAAGGTTTTCCAGCAACAAGATTTCTTAGTATAGATGAGTTTTAATGTGACCTGCAAAGTTTCTAGCTATTTAAATTACCTTGCTGGGTTTTGCATCTTCAGAAAGTCTAGAGAGATTCTATTGAAAGAGACTCTTAAATTAGAAACATGAAGCCTACTCCTCACTGCCACCTAATTTGAGTAACTGCAGTTATTTGAATTAATGTGATGCTATTAGTTTACTAGTTGCCCTCAAGAAGGCAGTTTACTAGTTGTTTTAATAAAGTAGTTAGGCAAAACTCATCATTTCTATGACTTTAATTAACAATACAAAACTTACGCCTTGAAAATGCACAAAAACATACATATATAAGGGCATATTCTTTTGGATGTCATCTTAGAAAGGAAGTGAAACTAAAGAAATGGGAATACAGAAAAGGGAAGAAAATACATGCAAATTTTTAGATTTTCCTATGCTGACTTCATATACTAACACACTTCCTTTGTCCTGAAGTAAAGGTTTTTTGTTAGGCAGCTTTTTTTGTTAGGTTTGTTTGGGTTTTATTGAACTTTCCTCCAACTCATCCTCTCATACTCTCTAAATTGTGTTCTTATATGTAATTCTTTACAGGAACTGTAGATGGGGATCATAATCAAGTTCAGAACACAGAATCACATTTCAGAACAAACAGTAACTGGAAGGACAGTACAGTGAAAGTCAGACAGAACTTTCAGGGTAAGTGTCAGGCAATTTTGGATTCCAACATTTTAAGACCACTGACCGTCACAAAATACAAAAGTGCCCTGAAAAGAGAAAGACAATGATATGAAAACTACAAGATTGTCATTTAATTACCTTTAAAATACTGAATTTACTTGAGAATGCAGCACATTGTCATACAGTGCATTACAGCAAACAAGATTCTAAATGGTCTTGATGTAACACAAAGCAGAAAAATCTATACACTGAAATTATCTCACCATGATATATATTTTTAAAAGTTGCAATAATTATTAAAAAGCTTTCAATAAAAAGTTTAAACACATTTAAGTTTCAAAAGAATATTTTGTACATTTTGGAAAAATATAACATTTACATAACTGAAACATAAGTTATAGTCTTTGTAGTCTCTAATACATTCTCTCATACATTTTCTTTTAATATGTCCTTTTCTCTGGATTGTAGATCTAATGCAAAAGTATCACTGTTCTGAAGAAAAGCTTGTTTCTGCATTAGTTTCCTGAAAAGTCCATCTGGATTTGCAAGTAGTTCCTCATGTTTTCCACATTCAAGAATTTTACCCTGGCCAAGGACTGCGACAAAATCAGCATTTTGAATAGTAGACAGACGATGAGCAATAATTAGGACTGTCCTCCCTTCCATTAGCCGGTCCAGAGCTTCTTGCACTAGATATTCATTTTCAGCATCCAAAGCACTAGTAAGAAATGGAAAGTGGGATGGGAGAGAGGGGGATATTTGTTATTTCAGGACACATTAGCTTGGTATGTATTAGGCTTATTTTGCTAAAGCTGCAAACCCTCTCTATTGTTGGTGAGATGAACCACTGGAACTGCAGCAGCTTTGTGAATATGCTGAGTGCTCACATCCAAGTTGTAGGCATTACATTATTCTCATATCCAAAAATAAGCATGGAGAAATAACACTAAATTAATTCAGTGGAAGAAAATCAGTTACACTGCAGTATAATCATATCCTTTTGACACTAAGGTCTAAATTTAAACTAAAGATACAAAAAAGCTTTAAATAGCTGTTTCAAAAATCAAGTTGCATAATAGAAATTTAACTTCATTAAAAATGACCACACAATGTACCAGCTATCCTTTCTGCTTTACATAAACAGCTTTTATCATAGGTCTCCTAACCATGTCACACATTCTAGAAGGCACATTCCTTTTCATGGGTAAAGAACAGTAAGGGGCTAGATAATTTGTGCAAGGGCATGCAGAGAATGAAAGAGAGAACAGCTCCCAAATCTGAGTTTTACAGGTACATAATTTCTATTTCACTTCTTTCTTACCTTGTGGCTTCATCTAACAGAAGAATTTTAGGATTCTGAAGAAGAAAGTAAAATATGGTTATAATAACAATTAAACAAGATCTGAATATTTATATCAATAGAGAATAGGATTCATATAGCTTAAAACTCCAAGTAAGTGTACTTGTTTACTTCATCAAAAGAACTGAGTGTGGTTCAAAGCATTACTGTTAAGAAATCTAAATGCTAAGAGGACAACACAGAAACAACACTCGTCCATCTTCAAATTTTCCAGACTAGAATACTATTACTGGTTAACTATTTGAAAGACAAACTAATGGTGGGAGATGATTTCTAATGCAATACTTGGCAGCACTGTCGTCAAAAGTTCAATTGCCTCTTTACTGCTCCTGTGTGGGTCTCTCACAGAGGCTCAGCTACCCTCTGCTTGCAGTCAGTCTGCTGTATATAACAGTCTAGTAACAGAAAGTAACAAAACCCTACCAACAAGTACGATTTCAGCCACATATGAAATACATAGTACTTAGGAACTAGTGTTTAAGAACTCTTCCCAATTAAATATTTGTTTAAATTTGCCAGCACTTGAATTCCTTAGAAGAATTCTCTTCTGAATTACAGTACATAACCCAAACTTCCTTGATAAAAGCTGAGAGCAAAAGCTTTAGACTTTATTTGGGAGAGAGGGGACTCCACTGCATCCCAAACTACCCCAGTATATCAACTACTCATTTATTTTTTACAACCTTTTTCTTTTTCCCCCGCAAAATAAAGTCCCTAATCCCATGAACTATATAGAATGCATGACCTAAAATGCAATCAGCATTTCAGTATTTGTAGTAAAAGAACTGGTACAATGAAATTCCTATTAATCTAGCAGAGCTGGGCATGCTAGGATGCTGTAAAGACCTGTGTGGCTTAACATGGATATAAACTGGATCCAGCAAGGGTCAAAACTTTCAGCTGAGCATCAGCACCAAACTGCCTCCCTGTGAGGCCCTGTGGCTGTCCCTGTCCTTCTGATCATCAGAAGCCTCCTCAAATTTGTGTAGCAGAGACCCTGCCCTAAAGATAGACTCATGGCAATCTTTGAAGAGAAAAATGACACCACATTGTGCCTGAAATATTATCTTGTCCCAAATCCAGGCCACCTCCCCTCAAAGCTTAGACAGGGCATCCAAAGTGCTAGTAAACGGCAACCCAGAAAAATCAACTCACGAATGACAGAGATCTGAACACAGAGACAGAAGTGTCATATATGAGTTTATTAGCACCACATTCTTAAAGTCTTCCTTCATCCTTGACCTGCTCTTATGAAAGTGAGCCATTATATAGTGATTTAACATCAGTCTTGCTAAGAACTATCAAAAAACCTGACTGAAAGACAGGAAGAAGCACAAATAATTTTGATTAAGTAAGTTGTCTTTAGTTAGGCCACTCAGCCCTTTCAAACTTCATTAATGTAAAAGACAGTTTTCTTCATAAAAATATTTTTTCTCCCTCTCCCATTGAAAGACATCCTGCTTTTTAACTTTTCCTGCCTCCCCACAAAGTAGCTAAATTGCTGTTCGGGTGATGGCTTACCTTGAGCAGAGCTCGAGCAATCGCAATTCGTTGCTTCTGTCCACCTGGGGGGGAAAAATAAATCAGTCAATTGAAATAGAAAACCAGATGTGAAGTAATTTTAACTGAATACCTGGGCAGAGCAAAATTAGGCCCATGTACTTTAGAGGGGAATGGACATGTAGAGGGGATTCTTTTAATACTTACTTACTTGGAGAAAAAAGTGGTAACAAAAAATAGCAAAATTTTTACTTCACAGCATCAAGATTTTTAAAATAAGCAACATAAAAACGTACCTGAAAGCAAAATGCCTTTTTCTCCAACTACAGTGTCAAACCCTTTTGGAAAATCTCGGATAAAACTAGCAGCATTAGCTATTTCAGCAACTTTCTGAATTTCCTCTACAGTCACAGTAGAAGGATCCTCTGCACCATAGGCAATGTTTTCAGCAATAGAACAGGAGAACAGAACGGGTTCCTGACAAATTGAAACACATAACTAATATGGCAGATCTGTAATTATATGCATGTCTTGTATCTCAAATAACATAAATTTCACAATATCCATACAAAGGATATTAAGCTAGAGTTAATGAATTAAAAACAAATATAAAAAATCATCCAACAGCAAAATGGGCAGTGAAAACCAATTAAAAATAAGTTGCTTTTTTTAACTAACAAAACATAACTCTCAATTCCTAATATTTGAGGAGTTTGGCAAGAGCTATACATTCAAACATCAGAAAACCTTCCTTTGTACTTTGCCACATATCATCATCATGGGAGGGATGGAGCACCTCTCCTGTGAGGAAGGGCTGAGAGAGTTGGGGTTGTTCAGCCTGGAGAAGAGAAGGCTCCAGGAGACCTTATTATGATGTTTCAGTGCTTAAAAAGGGAGCTATAAGAAAGATGGGGACCAACTTTTTAGCAGGACCTGCTGTGATAGGACAAGGTGTAATGACTTTAAACTAAAGTAGGGCTGGTTTAGATTAGATATAAGGAAGGCATTTTTTAACAATGAAGGTAGTGAAACACTGGAACTGGTTGTCCAAAGAGGTGGTGGATGTCCCATCCTTGGAAACATTAAACATCAGGCTGGATGGGGCTCTGAGTAACCTGATCTAGCTAAAGATGGCCCTGCTCATTGCAGGGGGGTTGGAGTAGAGGAAATTCAAAGGTCACTTCTAACCCAAACTGTTCGCTGATTTGCAACAGTGATGATTCTCCTCTTAACCTCTACAAAGATTTTATGGCATTTTGCGCATTTAATTTATATTAAAGCCTGAAACAGAGAACTGGGAGATAAGAGAAGTGCTGTACAATGGGAAAATGTCTGAAACAATGTTAAGTCTGCTCTGTTTATAAAACAGAGACATGCTATAGTATGAATACCAGTATGAATCTCCTCCTGGCTATTGAATTGGAATACATTTCTTCAAAAAGAAAAGTGCTAATGTGCCAACAGGGAAATAATTTTTGCACAAGAGCTTTTGGTGGCATTATTACATAAAGAAGTGGCTTTGAAATGCAACATTTACTCAGTTATCCTTATGTTTTAATCAGAACATCAACCTAACAGTTAAGTGCACTGTGAAGCACCTGGGGAGATAAAGGAATGAACATACATATTTTAATTGGTTAGACAGTTTAGTTTTAAGAGACCATTGAACATCTCTCTGTACTTCCAGAGTTTGTAGGTTGCTAGGGAACAAAATTATTTTATCCACTTGAAATTATTTTTTCCTTACCTGACTTACTGTTCCAATCTTTGTCCTGAACCACAGTGGATTTAACTGACGGATATCAAAACCATCAACAGTGATAGTACCTTAAAATGAGCAACAGTAAAGTCAAGTGTGTTTGACACATACTGAAAAGAGACAGAGAGAGCAGTTGAGAACAACGACCCATGATGAGTCACACACTACACTGGTGAATCAGAAGTGCAAACCTATGCAGGCACCACCACAAGGTAACCATATACCCCAGAGGGAAATACAGACCTTAAGCACAGGAACTCCAACTGTTTATAAAGTGTATCTCAGATGGAAAGCATTAATTGTCACAGATGAGAGCAATACATAAAACATACCTGAGATAGGATCATACAGCCGCAGCAGAAGGGATATAATAGTTGATTTTCCTGTACCACTTGGGCCAACCAGAGCCATAACAGAGCCAGCTGGAATGGAAAGGCTAAAATCTTTGAAAATTGATGCTTCTGGACGCGTTGGATATGCAAACTCAACATCTTTGAATTCCAAAGCACCTCTGAATGTGTCTTTGCCTAATGTGATTCCCTCTATATGATAAAGAATAAAATAAAGAAACATGAACAGAAACAAAAATTAGCTCAGCCCTCCTAGAACTTGCTTTACAGACACCCACCAGAAACATCTATCTCCACATTCAATCTATGGATAGCTGCAAGCCACAATTCAGAACCACAGGGGTTATATTTCAGCCATGAGTGAATCAGCATGGTACACCACTCATTCCTGAATGCTATTTCAGGTTGTTCACCAGCACTGAACCTCTAGGCTACCTACAGTAAAAGGGAGAATTTGCATCTTGCTAATACCTAACAACTAACAATGTTCACTTCTCATAGAATTATCACAATTTTTAAACATAAGATAGACAATTAAGCTTTGTCAATTAGGAGCAATGAAATAAAATGGCATTGGTGAAGACCAAAGTCCTGTTACCACAGAAGACAAACACTGCAAATCACTTGTTGCCCTTTCACCGAGCCACAAAAGTCACCTGAAACACCCTCCTCTTTGCACAAGAGCAGTTCCTTCTCCACTGCCTATTAACTGGGTAGCTTTTAAGCAGAGGCTGTCACCGGAATAAAGCTACTGCTAGGTTTGTTGCACTAATGGCCATTTAGCTTTATTTTCTCTTTGAAGTGGAAAGTATATTTAAATAAATTCAGGACAACAGTGTATTCGAAGACCAATCAGAGGCTTAACTCTCAGGAAGCAGTTCACCGAAACTAAAACTTCAGGTTGTGAAATACCATAACAAACCACCATGAATTAATTACTACTAAAGTTAAATAAAACCAGATTCATTCTGGAACACAGCATTTGATTCAAATAATTATCTTTAAAAATATCAGTACTAGAAAAAGCTTGTAAATAGATAAGACAAAGACACACAGTTTGTTCAAGCCCTGTTAAATCCCAGTGACACATACACATACAAAGCAAGCTAACTGGACAGTGCAGCTGCATTCCTGAACGACAGTCTCACTGAAAAAGTTCCTACCAGTTTTGTGAAAACTGGCAGCACTAGATCAACACTTGAGTCGTGTTTGTTCATGCTAAAGACATGCAACTCAGACCCCTAATTCTTTTCAGATGCAGCACACAAGTAATCCCCTAACTAGCCACAGCACATGGTAGCACAGGCCCATGTTTAGTTAAACAGTAACTGGATAGGAATTGCAGACACCCATCCATAGCAATCAAGATTTCACTAGTTCTGCCATTCCTAGAACAGATAATTTAGTTTGCTTTTCTTTTTGCTGGATTCCCATCTCTTCTCCAGGCTTTTGGTTTAGTGGTAGTAGCATTGAAATGGCAAAGGCAAGAGCATACAATTCCAGACTGCTTCCTTGACTTTACCCTGTGGACAAACACACTGTAACTTTCTTGTTAGGTAAAAGCACAGTGGTCTGTAAACTTCCTTTTTGGAAAAGAAATGTATTTGCTAAATCCCATGCTATCAACACAATCCTTACTATTACCACATTAACAAATAATTGCTTATCTTTAGTCTCAGTTCCAGTTATTGCACAGTCTATCCCATGGCCTGAACCACCGAAATCTGCTGCAATACAGGAAGTTTGATACCACAAGTCCTTCCTCTGTATGTATTACTGTAAAAATAACTAAAAGCTATATACTCGTTTCTTGTTTGGATTTTAGATCCAGGGAAAAAAAGGACATAATTTGTTCCCAGGATATTTGTTGTTTCCAGCAACAGCTGGATTTCCTTGAAATAAAAAAATGTGGGTACTACTACTGAGAGAGGTGCAAATGATTCCAAAACCAGCACCTGTTGTACTTGGACATCCACACTCTCCCAAGAAGCAGGACTCCCAATCTCAGCTCCATCCTTTCCTTCCTTTTATTCTGCAGTCACATCTCAGTCCCTCATTCCTATGGCAGAAGAACTCAAAAATTCAGTTTGGTATGTGTTGCTGAAACGCCTTAAACTGTCTGTTTGCAAGTTAGGTTCCAAATCAACATGTCTTACTAAGGAGCTGTTTTCACTGGATCAGTATGAAACATTCAAGCTTGAAATACTCTTAATGAAAACCACCTGGTTTTGAAAGCTTCTCTTTTCAGAGGGGTAATTTCTTAGTCTTTAGAGATGAGCACAGTCAACCTTTCAGTAGAAATATGAGACACAGCTGTCTTAGAGCTCCTCCCTCCCCTTCTTTTTCTTCATTCCAGTCTTTTCACTCTAAAGCTGATCCAAGAGGAAGTGGTGATGGCATGAAAAAAATATTCCAAGAAGCTAGAAATGAGCATGTTCCAGTCACACAACTTTCAAAGCAATATATTTAAAATAACATTCTGAATTAATGAAACATTAATTAAGCCAAATTAATTAGGCCAAATTTTCAGCTTCAAAAATGTTTGATTAAAGAAAATTTTCATCATTTCTTTCCTACTTAGAAAATGTCAGAAAAATTACCACTGTATCTAGTTTCTTTCAAAAGCAGGTAAGTCAGTACTATCTTCAAGTATTACACACATCCTTCTGAAGTACTGGTGACCCACAAGAGAAAAAAATCAAACTATGAACAGTCACCAATCAAGAACTCACCGTTAAATGGAAATTGGGGCTTCCTTTCAATCAGTTCCCAAAGACGTCCACCAGCACCTAGTCCCTTCATTAGCTCAGAATAAAAGGAACTTAGACCTAAACAAAAAGCAGAAGAGCATTATGCATCCATAGGAATGGAAGACATTGCAGAGATAAAACTAGCATTATACTTCTCAGCAGCAGCATTGAAGTATCAGATGTGTAGGGGATCTTTTACTCAGACACAGTCAAACATGCTGATGTAAATGCTATCTAGTCTCACTTGAGAGCTACTGATAACCCTTATTCACCATTCTAATTTACATCTGTAAAATCATTCTGAAGAAACCAAACCTAAGGCTGAACTGATGCTTGAGGAGCTATGTGGAGAATGGATGATGTAAAGAAATATGCCTACCAAGTCAGTGCCCTTCAAGCATTACTGGAGAACGCAAAAGCTAAGGACAAGGCCTACGTGTAGTACTGAGTCCCAGCTCGTAGCAGCTGTGTGAATCATCTTGGAGCTGGCTGGGCTGAAGGGCTTTGCAGATGAAATAAACACAGAAACCAACATGGAACCAATAATGGAACAAAACATAAATATAAAATGTCCTGTTTCTTAATTTAATTTGCCCCATATTTTCCAAGTGACAGGTATCTGTCCATTGACCAAACCTGGATGATTTAAGCAGAGAAGAAAGGGCGTTCGGTAGTTGGAATGGATGCCACTGAAATCCTGATATACAAGGAAGCAGGTTTTGTAAATTTTGCCCTCAGGCACGTCTTCGTGCTTCCCATGGTATCAGATTTAGTCTTGAAAAAGAAGAGTTCAGGCAAACTGCATTGCCCTCTCTGTCTCTCAGAAGCAACAGACTCATTTAAAAGAACATTTCCAATAAGCTGGCAAACTTCAAAGCACCTTATCTTCATTTTTGCCTGTATGCAGCTGTGAAGACAGCACTGTCAGAAAGATGAACAGCTTGCTTCTGGGCCAGTAGATTACAGAGTCTGAGCTTCAAGGAGCCAGTCAGCAAGGAAAACCAGAAGATTAGCACCAGAGTGCAGTGTTCTGGGGGCACTTTGTTTACTCTTCCTGTTCAGGACACTCCAAACTGAATTACAGCTAAATTCTATGTGCCTTTCTAAACAGAGTATGTTTAACACATACCCACATATTTCATAAAAAATACAATATCAGTATTATTTCTTTACACAATATGGCAAGTATCTTGTTTTAGATCTATAGAAAATTAAAGTAATATATATCTGTTGAATGCACACATTGAAAAAACCCTCTGTATTCTTTTGGGAAAATGGAAGGCTTATTTCAGATTAATTTATAAATTACTCTCTTCATTAACTCTTCAAGGGAAAAAAAGTATGATTTCTTGGGAAGATCATTTTGAAGAGACTTTTTAAGAAAGCCAGACCTTTTAAGAACAACTTTCCCTCCTGACCCCATACTGACTAATGCTTTGAAGTGAAGAAGATCTAATTTCTCATTCCATACCTCCAATGCTTATTCCAACCCAGAAAGCATACATTAGGAAAGATGAGAGTTCACCAACTGTCATGTAGGCACTGCCCATTAGTAATCCTCCTTTGTATAAGACTGAGAGGACAATTATGTTTCCAGAAAGGCCAGTCTAAGAAAAAGAGGAAAAGGCATCTTAAATTTCATCCTCTAAAATGTTATTTCAGAATTTTGCTTTTAATAAAAAGAACTCCCACACTATGTGTATCCATGTTTTTAGAGGACTGAGTTAAATTCAACAATTCTAAAGCAAACCCAGCCAACAGCCAGCCAGACATCCAGAGGCACTGCACGGTGCTATCCAACAAGTGTTCAAAAAGCAAGCAACTCTTTTTGGTTGCTTTGGGGCTTTTTTCCCTTTCCCCCCAAGATAGAAAGGAACACCAAACATTATTCTCAACCACTATTGAAGAGGAGGAGTTGATAGTTTGCAGTTATGTTGCAGTTTTAGAATACGATTAAGCAAACAGTTATGAAAAAAACACAGAATAACCCTCCCTCCAGCACCTGAATATTCCCCCACTTCCTTTGCATTGGTGCTCATCTCATCAGGGAGCCAAACCTGTAAAATGCTAAGAGAGGGGGAAGGTTTTCACTGGTTTCGTTCCTTGAATAGGAGCTGTGGCCTACAGATAAGTTGTCCTCAGCTATGGGGCGTGAGGAAGAAATAGAGACTTAGAGTGTCTTTTATCATACCACTGCATTTTGAGGTGCAGTTTCACAGCAATTTAGACTGACATATGTCTAAAATCTATGTCGGTTCAATTTATACTAAATTAAATTATTTGCAGATTTATAGGTATCCTCGTGAATTTTAAAACAATGGACACCTGGCATAACACGGTTGGTTTACTTTCATCAAAAGATACTTACTGCTCCGAAGAAGCCTGCCCGAACTAGTGCTTCTTTTTTAGCCAGCTGTAGCACATAATCCACTTTATTTGTATACTTCTCCATTTCAGCCACTTCTTTCCCAAAAGCTCGAACAGTTCTTAAGTTCCCGATACGCTCTTCGGCCAACTACATTGAGGCAAAAAACAAAACAAATGCACAGAGACACACAGTTTGAAATGTTCATATTACAGAACATGTGAAAGTTAAACCAATAGCACTACACTAATCTCCCTACCTTCGGATATCACTGAAAATTTCTCATGCTTTCCTCTCCTCAACACCCTTCCCCTTTTTGGTTTTTTTTTTTCAGCTGTATTAAGTTAGAAGTAAACTGCATGCCTAGGCAGTTTAAATAGAACTTCAAGATGGTCTAAAGTGCCAGCACAGGCAGAAAAATATTAAAGTAGGGTGAAAAAATTTGATGCGAACAACACCCAGAGGAAAATTACCACTCACAATAATTTGCAATAACAACTTGGGGAGGGGAAATATAAAGAATATTCTATTCTACACTAAATCATGCAAAAAAAGCCTGCAGTTATTTCCTAAAACAATTCCACTCATTTGATCAAAGCAACACTGGGAATCAATTTAGCCCAGCTACTAATGTCTCTTTTCAACTCAGTATTTTAACTTCTAAACAGCAAAGTAATAATTCTAAAATACCTCAATTGTAACCAATTACACTAAGTTGTTAATGGACATTGGGAAGGCCTCACAAAAAACAAGGCCCCCTTTTGTAAGTAAAAAAATATGATATAATAAAATAATTCCCCTTCTTCCATCCTCCATTCAACTTAAAACTTTGAATGGAACACAAAAATTGCTTGTTCATGTGAAGTCCCACACCTGGTTTACAAAGGCAGGAGCTTCCCTTCAACACAGCATGAGGAAGACAAACAGAAAGGGGGCTGATCTTCCCTCTGCACTGTCAAATTGCAGAATTCCTACAAAGGACTTTCCAAGTTTATAACAGCTGACAACCGTGACTATTTTAACTAGAACTTCCTAATTGTATTTCTATGCTTTACAATTCTCCACCCTCAGGCTTTGAGGAAAAGGTCACTACTGTTCTCTGATAGTACTTGGAAATATTTCAGTGTGGTAAGCAAACACAATGAAAGTTCCTCCACAACAGCCTTCTTAAGAAACAACAGATTCCTCTACTTTCCTCCCATATATCTGGGTATGTGCTGAGGTGCCCAGAAAAGTTTGAGAGATGTCAAGCCTCATAAACACTAAAGAGCTGACAATAAAGTCAAGTGTCAGGGATGGATGCCAGAGAAGCACATGTTAGCAAGCCAAGTGCCCATCTAGGATGCTTCTGATGGCTTTAAACTCATAACAGTAATCCAAGAGAAGTGTTTTCCAAACCCAGGTACCAAATTACACAGGACTTCACAGGATGATGTTTTTTGTTCTCACAAGGCTAAACCCTAACCTCTTTATCCTTTCCTACATTTCCAAATACACAAGGCCTAGTATCCGCACACCATGTCCTTATGGCAACAGAAACGTGGTTGGTTTTGAGATCTATGAAAAAGTCTTACTGACTTTTACCTTTCATACTTTCATCAGAAGATGCAAAACTACAAGTTCAGCATGGCTTAGGGCAACAAACAGTACAATTATCTTCAGAAGATCCGTAACTTCAGAGATATTAACCTAAATATACTAGAGCAACTTTGAAGTTAACTAGAAACGTTAAAACATTACCTGTGTTGCTTCGGCAAGAGAATCTTGGGTCATTTTAGTAATTTTTCGCAAGTATCTTCCATAAATCACAGCCAGGACAGCCAAGGGTGGCACAACACTCAAAACAAATGCAGCAAGGCTAGGAGACACAAAGAACTAGAAGAACAAGGTATGTGTCAGGAATTAGTGTTCGAATGAAGTGCAACTTCCCTTGCTAGAGTTTTCTAGAACTAGTAGGATTGTAATTTAGTGCTGCCATGCTTTCATTTATCATGTTTTATTTTTTCCAGGCAAACTATCC
This sequence comes from Acanthisitta chloris, assembly GCF_000695815.1. NCBI lineage: Eukaryota > Metazoa > Chordata > Aves > Passeriformes > Acanthisittidae > Acanthisitta > Acanthisitta chloris. The sequence goes on from NW_008686329.1 coordinate 14,572, forward strand.
ATTCCTCCACAGCATTTAGGAATTATCCCATGGTTACAACAAAGGAATATAAACAAAGCAGTCTGGATTTCATTTCTAGCTTTCTCACTGGTTCACTGTGTGGTCTTAGTCAAGTATCTTAACCTGACAGTAAACAGGCCTACCAGGAAATCTCTTGGGGACGCTGAAAGACATAAGCTATTATGCAGTTTCTAAAGCGCTTTCACAACTATTAAATAGATGGTGTAATACAGAAAGTTTGAACAGAGAAATACCATACGCTACTTCTGGGCAACTGAGGAACAGATGGGGTCACCAGTACCTCCTACCACCCACAAAGGGGTAGAACAATGTATTTAATTTACTGCTGCCAACCTTATCACTTGTAACAATCACCATCAAAGCTCCTAAAGAGGATCTCTTCATAAGATTTACTGAAATTGGATATAATGTGCTTTCATTTCATCTTGCTTTCTGTGTTGGAAACAAAAATCCCTAGAAAAAATTCAAACTCGACACAATTGACAGGCTTCATAATTATTTCATAGCAGTCTCTTCTTTCTGAACAAGCTTTTAGAGTGCACCTCTTAGCACTGCATCATGACAGCATTTCTGAGCAGAATGCCTTATATAAAGTTATTTCATTTAATCTATGGTAAGATAAAACCGTAAGCTCTATTTGATTAGATAAATACAGAGAGCCATAATGCTTATCAGTGACAAATTATTAATGCTTTAAAGCTTCATAATGGAAACTCTTAGCAGTTTCTAATAATGTCGATATTGGAAGATTATTTTTACGAGGAGACTTTTTGCTATGTGCTTTTATCTCCAGATAGACAGCAGAAATTACCACACCTTCATTTAAGATAATTGCCATCAAGATAGAATGGAATTAAGCTATTGCCTATTATACTTTGCTTGATAACTTTGGGCAGCAACAGTAGGTCATTTCAGTCCTTCATCTGCCAAATTTTGTCTGAGTAAACATGAAGCAGGTACAGGCACATCATCTACTGCAATAGATCCATGCATCTATTGTAGACCACAAATGAAATCCATTTGCATCCATGGTCACACAACTGTAACAGAACTGAAACAAATATGAAACTACCAGAAGTGTCAAGCAGGGAAACAAACACCATACCATCATTCCAACCCCCACAGATGCTTGTGCTCCAGCCCTCAGCCCATCCGAAAGATTCTCAGTCACTGAACGGCCCAAGAGAGCTGTATCTGAAGATAAGCGATTTATCAGCTCTCCTGTTCTGGTCTTGTCAAAAAAGGCGGTTTCTTGCTTCAGAATAGAGGAGAACATGGTTGTTCTCAAACGTTTCACAATTCTTTGTCCTGCCAGAAACAGAATCCAGTCAAGCATGGTACATAAGACTTTACACACACATCAACAAATAAAAATCGCAAGATTACACAGCACCAAACAAGTCACATTACAGGGTTTTAATACACCAGAAGAGAGTAATTTTTAAGATGCCACATAATAGTAAATAAAAATGAATCATTATTCCAGCATACTTTGCACTGTTAGTTTACCTTTGATCTGTTAAAAAAAAAAAAAGCTACTGATCCAATGGGATCTCTCAGCCAGTGGTAAGAATTTATTTGAGATCATTAGATATCCTGTCTCTGCAAAAATGAAGATGACTCTCAGTACCACTTGTTCTTCTGTTTTTACCTGCAGTCTGCATGAGGTAGACACGAGTAGCATTAGCAGCACCACCACATAAAAAGATTCCGCTCAGCAAGGCACACAGGCTGGTCAGGCTGTCAGTGAAATCCTCGCTGGGATTTGTATAAATAATGTCAATAACTTTCCCCAAAAAGAAAGGGGCTGACATGGTAATGACACTGGAAACCGCCAGAAAGCCAACAGCAGCTGCAAATCCACAAGAAAAGGAAAATTAGGCTGAACTCAGAAGATCATTAATAGTACAAATTAAATCATTTTTTCATTTGAAACTTCTGTTGAGCTTGTGAGTGTCACTTGAAACAATCAGCAATCTTTCAGGCCCAGTTCTGAACAGGGTATTTTATGTCACTCTATAAATTAACTTAGGTGAGATACATTTTGAGACTCTGAAAGCCTCTGTATACAATCACAGTCCTGGAATTGCTTCTTCTGTCTAATCTTCCACAGCACCATCCAAAAACATTAATTTTCCACAGATGCCAACCTTAGAGAGCATTAACAGTTACCAAATTCTCACACACCATCAGTCAGTTCCTATTTGGTTTGGGGTTTATTATTCATGCTTGTATTAAAGCTTCCAGTAGTCTGTTTCTGAGATAGCAATGAACTGAAGTAAAGATCTGATCTGAGAACCCTCTAAGCCATGCAATTTTATTGGGAGGGGGGGGGGGAAAGAAAAACTAAAACCCACTTGATTTACTCAACTGACAATTGATAAGCATTCATTTTGTTTTACTCTTTACTATTGTTGGTCTAAAAGAAAAATATCCTAAGTTTTAATTTGAAGTACATTTTCTGATGAGCAGAGTTCCTGAATTTCAGTGGCAGGATCACCCATGGAATAACCTGTGTAAATGTTTGCAGGTGCATCACAGAGTAGGATAATCCCACTGGAACAAGACTTAGCCTTTTGAACTTTAATCTGCAAAGAAATTTCTTGAGGCAGGAACAGAGTATAATTCTACAAAGGCAAGCCAAGCTTATAAGGCTGAGAACTAGGGAAAAACCACATCTTAACCGAAAACTGAACGAACTTGATATGAAAACCACAACAAACAATGACATTTATACAGCGTAATTCTTCAACAGCCAACCTCACACTTAAAGCAACCATTCACAGGATTGCTACAGTACTACTAACAGATAATGCCTTTGAAGGCAAAAAGACACTATGCTGAAAGTCCTGAAGTTGCCTGAATTTTAGTTCCATTCTGCTGAGCTTCTTGTAACTCTTCTCTGATGAAGACAGCAGCCAGCCTCCTAGCAGCTGTAAGCAATATTTCTAACATCTGACACAGATGGTTTGATGCCTCTTATCACCTCCATACACACATAGAAAGCTTTGTTTCAGTTTTTACTGCAAGTGTAAATACAGCTGTGCATTTATAAGGAAGAATTCAGGGTATGAAAAATGCATCTTCCATCAGCTGAAGCAAACACTTGGACTGCAGTGCTCTAAAGCTCCATGTACTGCCCAAACAAGTTTATCCTTGCTGTTACATCCAACCTGCAGCCTGTGGTTCTTATTCAAGACTTGTTTGAGCTCCTTCCCTTGTGCTAACACTCAGGCCAGCAAGAATGTGAAAGATACAGAACTTGGATCTTTAACTTGCAGCTACAAGAAAAACTCTAAGAAGCTAGAGCAGAAAGAGAAAAACTTGCTGCTGCAAACTTACATAATCATACCATTGACACATCTCATAAGCATATTAGTTACTAGCTAAAACTTAACGAGTGACCTTATTAACAGGCTGACTGCACTGGTGTATTCAAGCTGAGAAGCAGCAGGGAAAAATCCAACAAAAGTCAGGTCATTTCCTGTCAGGAATTGCTGGTTGGTCTACACGGCAGCTGGAGATGGACAAAAGCATTGCTTATAATTGTAGTGCTGCATGGCAGCTCAGTGTCCACTAGTCCAGACAATGGACTCAGTTATGGATAGAACAGGATATATGAACATACATATTCACAGAAGGAAGAGGATTGCATGGCTAAAACCCCTCCCGTCTCTGTCTAGGGGTACAACCTTCCTAGCTTGGATTTACCTACAGCTCTTCTTCATTCAAACTACCACAGGTTTCACTGTAATTACTTCCAACAGCCTTAACTGAATCTAAAACAAACTGAAGACTACTGAACTACTTAAGCAATACATCTGTCTTTATTAATTTAATCAGAAATCGCATGCAGGTTGATTATACAAGCAGAACAACTAAAAAGTAGCACAGGTGCAAAGTTTTTGTGCCATTTGTTTGTTTCAAAATGTTAGCTAATTGAAGAAGTAAGAACCAGCAAACACTCATTCTATCTCTTCTTGTGTTGTCAGGGTGATAACTGGCTAAAGGGAGGAGTACGAGGTGTTCAGCAACCAGATATGAAGACACTTTGGTCATGCTGAAGGTTGTTACCGACAGAAAAAAAGGTCAGAATAAAGTTTACAGTATTAGTTTCACATAGCTTACTCTGTTACCCAGAAAATTATGTCAAATAAAAAGTTTATTTTGGAAGATTTATTTTTTAGAGTAAATATTTTTTGTAGGCTATGAGATGACACTAAAGAAAATGTGAGGCAGATCAGCAGAACTTATAAAACCAGGACATCAAAGTGGCAACAGAAGGAATGACAAGACAAGCTGGCTTGCAGCAGCAGCTGAGCAGCCCTCTTAGAAAGATTAGGCAAACATTTTGCTTGTCTTTGTGCACAGAAATCCAGATCCCTGCACGAAGCAATACCTTTATCACTGTTAAAATCAACACACTCTCTGTTAAGGCTAATGAGGGCTTGCTTGTTGACAGCAGATCTGCAGCTTCATTCAAGGGCAAGGAATTGGTCACCAACCAATAAACCAGGATGTTTACAAGCAATAACTAGGGAGAGCAATTGGAAACCTCTCTTCAGAACATGGACTAAGTAACTCTGAAGAGTCATAAACCCATTTTCTATGTGCGAGAACACCCGTAAGAGAGTGAATGTTTCTAATTTTGCCTGTTCTTACCAGAGCATTCTCTCACCCAGTATAGTATGTGGAAGTGTAAAAAGCCAAAGAATTGCTGCAAGCCTGTTGGGGGAAGGGCTGTTTTAAGGAAAAACATATATATAAAGATCTGATCTCAGATGAATTAAGATCATTCAAACCAATCAGGAATCAAAGACAAAAAAAGGTTATGATGATATTTGGCAGTGCACAGCAACCCAGCAACAGGGCACAGTAGCTAGTTTTTACTATTCAGTAAACTATCAGTGTTACCTCCTGAGATCTTTTCAGTATTTCACTGGTTTCATTTAAAGATCAGGGCTGGCAGGTCAGAGGCAAGCTTTGGACTTGTGAGAAGTACCCTTCTACCAGTAACCAAGAACGTCCATCCTTTACCATTTTTTGGTGCAGTTTTATTTAATACACAGTGATGTTTTCAGCTTAACAGAAACTGACTTTCCACAAGGACATTTACAGTGATGAATAACATCTACCATATTATCATATCATGCACAAGGATTGGGCGCTGCAGTTGTGCTTTTATGGGAGAAAGATGCAGTGGTTAATTTTACATTTACTGATTAAGTATAGTCCATTTCCTTTTGGTAAACCCTGGGCCACAATGAGTTTGTTTTGGATTAATAAAGGGAGGTTGAAGGACTGGTATCAGCCCTACGAAGAGTCGGCTCTCCAAATGTTTATTTCAAGATAGACTCTTCTTCCAGAGCACACTGTAAGCATGTTCTGTACAGTTCTAGGTTAGGTATGAGTGGTGTGGTTTTCTTTCTGTGTTCAAGTGAATTTATACATGACACCTGCACTGCACCTATTATTATGCAAGAAAAAGCCTTAAAGAATCATTCTCCTTGTATTATTAAGAACAGCTGTGATACTGTGCTCAGAAAAAAAAAAATACAGTTCACCAAATGTTAGAAAGTAATAAAATAACTCTAGGTTTCCAGGAGGGAGTACAGCTTCTTTTTCTACGCTGCATTTAACATTAAAGCATTTAACTTGTTCATATTTTCCTTGTGCAGAAGAGAGTCTTTATGTCAGATCAAACTAGCTATTAGTCCTTCTATCTTCAGCAAAAACATTCCACAGAAATTAAGCGGCAAGCACCTAACTGATCACAGCGGCCCACAGCTACTGTTTCTGCAACATCTTACCTAAGTAGCTTTGTCAACAGTTCACTGCAAGTTTAAAATAAGGAACTGTCATCAATTAGCCACAGACAAGCAAGCTTTTCTGTGGCCTTTTTTGACTTTCATAGCAAACAATGACAAAAGTCAGAAGAAAAACTAGGGGGGGAAAGCAACAAAAAATGCAACCTCTATTTTTTTGGCACACTGAACATGAAAAAACAACTGGTAAGTTACTCCTACATGTATATACATGAAGGAATTCTGATTTTAAAACCACAGGAAGTGCCTTCAGAAAAATCAAGTGTGATTGTTGAGTTGATTTCAGATGAGCAGAACCACTTTACAGTAACCAAATACACTAACAGAAAACAGTGGCCAGGTATGTGGACTTGAGAGACGAACCCAAATTTTGGCAAGGAATTTTCCAGCCACTGGATGACAGCACAGAATTCGCAAGACTTACAAGACTGGGGTTCAATTGACATTCCACAGAGAAGGGCATTCTAGTGCCTGTAAGCCTCCCTTTTGCTCCCACTGGCTTCCTTCTCCTTACACAGTGTACAGAATTAATTTGACTCATTGGCAAGGATAGATCAAGCGTATGAAGAGTGATTTTTCAGAAAGATGCCACTTGCCTGGCTTCTGAGTAATTTTTAAATGGAGGAGGAGAAAACCGTACCCTTAACAGTGTGTGGATAGCCTGCTGATGCCCAAACTCATGCTACAAAGCTTGGAAAAGTTTCAAAATTAAACCATTTAAGCATTACTACAAACTGAACACATATTAACTGCCCAATTTAATTTCCTAAAATAACTGAGATTTTCAAAGATACTCCTACTCAAGTACTTGACCTGAGAAATGTCAGCTTGCATAAATAACTGAAAGCATGACTTTCTAGTAGAAACACTTGCAGCAGATGTGTTCCACATTTCTATCTGCATCTTATGCAAAAAAGTGGAATTGCTCACTACCCCAGTGTTCTCCGATCAAATGAATTACTAAAATGGTTTCTGCAAAGAATACACCTTAAAAATTCGGGTATCTTTAAGCACGATTTTTCTATTGCCTTTTAAAAAGAGTTGTTTTTAAGGACATTTATTCCTTGAAACTAGAGCAATCCAGTATTTCTCACTGAATCTAGTATATTCACATTTCAGTATCTGAAGGACCTACAAGGGAGCCAGAGAGGGACTCTTTGTTAGGAACTGCAATGATAGGACAAGGGGTAACGGGTTCAAATTGAAGGAGGGGAAGTTTAGATTAGATATTAGGAAAAGGTTTTTTACTGTGAGGGTGGTGAGACACCGGAACAAGTTGCCCAGGGAGGCAGTGGATGCTCAAACGCTGGCAGTGTTCAAGGCCAGGCTGGATGAGGCCTGGAGCAACCTGGTCTAGTGAGGAGGTGTCCCTGCCCATGGCAGGGAGGGGTTGGGACCAGGTGATCTGTAAGGTCCATTCCAACCCCTAAAATTCTATGATTCTATGACTGAAGGATGAACCACTTCACCACCTGGTATAACTTTAAAGTACAAAAAAATCAGATTATGAACAAGGCACTGCTCTTCTGATTTGCAAATGGCAAATTTTAACCTGTAGGAAAGCAGCTATTACAAATTATGCCCAACTAAAACTTATGACATAACATTTACTGCACATCTCTAAAGAAGACCTGTGTACAAACCCAATGTTCTTACTCCAGTGCACAGGAAGTTTTATAGAGGGAAAGGACATAATTTGCTATGGGATTAAAAATTTCTGAGATCCTTGTGCTTACTTTATAATCAATAGAACTATTGTTTCCTTTGAGTGTGGTTTGGATCAAGTGCAAATGACAGATTCTCATGGGAAGAAACAAGGAGGCAGGAGGAAATAAAAGGGATAATTTAGAACAGGCATTTTTGTGGTCTCACACACACAACAGGATTTAATCATTTCAACAATGGCCCCGTCCTCTTCCCCAGGAGCTGAATTTAACTGAAGATGCAGGTTTACTTTACCTGATGCACTAGAACAGCCAAAGAATTACTACAATTACTTTGTTAAACCTGGGAGGTATTACAGGATTTAAGAACTTCTAATTTCACTACACAAAACTGGTCACTAACAGTGAATTCCCATCATAGTATTTAGTCCTCTTTTGACCACTTTAATTGAGAACAACAAAGTGTAACACACATGTCCCACTTAAAATATATTCACAGCCCTACCCTGCTCTAGAACTAGCTGGACCTGAGACATGGAACATATTACGCTGATCCTTTTTGGGTTTTTTTGGAAACTATGACATTTGATACATTTATTTTCATTCCTAAGAGCCTCTAGAGGGTCAGAAGCTCTTCTGCAAGGAGAGCATTTCAAGAGGTGGTGTGTGCCAGTGCACACCACTTCTTCCTGAGCCAGCAGATAGTGAGGAGGACTGTGCAGAGCAAGATGTGACCACCTCTGGTGCCAGACACAACAGCAGCAGGTCACCTTCACCTCTTTACCTGCACCTCATCTTCTGACACCAGTTCCCCAAGGCACCAAGATGGGTGAAGCTAGTTTTGCTCAACTTCCTCATCCTCTTCTCCCACTGTCCTACACTGTCACGACTACAACTACTTCACCTCCTGTGACCACAAGTCTCATTGCACAACTGCAACAAGCAGACTAACACGACTTGTGCCACACGGAGTCACGGAAAAGGTGTACAGCACTCCACAGTGATAGTGCTACACCCCTATGCTACCAACCACTGGTTCTGTTAAATGCAGACAGTCTGGAAGAGCTCAACCTTCCCGCAGAACAAACAGCACCTGTAAGCCTCTGAAGAGATCTCTCAGCATTTGCTTACTGGTTTTGTGGAAATTAAACGTTTTACCCTTGATTCATTGTTTCATACAGCGAAGCCATTAACCTTGCTTTCTTTGAATGCAGGAAAAGAAGAGATACTGAGTTTCTAGAGACTAGTTTCTCAGAGCAAAGCTGCAACAGGAACAAACTGCAACATACTTCAACATATTTTAGATACAATGGGTAGATGCAATTCAACACATTTCACCCATATTTGTTATTCTCTCACTCTATAATGACCCAAAGTATATTCCTTGCTAGCTTTTTCATCCTCCCACTTAATTAGAACTTAACAAGAGTTTTCTCTTACATAGGGTGTCAGTAAAGAAGAATTTTACATAAATTCACTCTTCTCCCAGAACCAAGACCAACAGAACACTGAAAAGCAGTTATTGCATTTGCATTTTTTTTCCACCCTCATGATTTGATATCATCAAGTTGTCGCTTAGTTTTTCTTAAACTTGAATTCAGGCCATTTTGTTATCTCAAAAGACAAAACTGTATGTAGCTGATTTTTAGTAAATGTGATAGATGATTTACTTAGATAAACCCATCCAGAGACTACACAGATTAAGGCTACTTCGCTCTATTTCAAAGAATAATTACAAACAAATGGACCATACTCTGCCTGTGATAAACAGAGACCAAGTGCCCAGTAAAGGCAACTACATTAAGTTCTCAGTTCGGAGTCTGGGGTCCTAAGAGCCACCCTTAAAACGACTAATTCACTTACTTGTTTAAATTTAAATGGGAAAACCACAGAACCTCATTGTAAGATCAGCAGGTAGCCTAAAATTTATAAGAATTCATTTGGATCCAAATTATTTTGCCTATGTAATATTAATATGTAATGAAACTTTGTAAACATCCCCTGTGAATAAAATCTTGGGCGAAGTTGTTCGCATTTCACAAACCACCTCTTTACATAAGTCTAACTACCTCACCTCTCTTCTCTCAAACACCTTTTACCCATTCCATGGGAACTGGCCAACTTTTCTGCAGAGCAGTACAGGCCTCTCCCGGCCTCACACACAGGCTGCCCACCAATGAAGGTGGCTTAAAAAAACAAAGCAAACCACATAATTGATACTGTTTTCTTACTGACAGCTATTATCCTACTAACCCCAAGAAAAGCAATGTCAAAAAAAGTTTGTTTCTATTCTTTGTAGATAGTATCAGTGTTCAGGGCAGAATTTATACAGCCACAGTGTTTTGAATTCACCATATAGACACTAGAATAGAATCATAGAATTTTAGGGATTGGAATGGACCTTACAGATCATCTAGTCCCAAACCCCTTGCCATGGGTAGGGACAACTCTCACTAGACCAGGTTGCTCAAGGCTTCATCCAACCTGGCTTTGAACACTGCCAGGGCTGGGGCACTTCCCTGGGCAACCTGTGCCAATGTCTCACCACCCTCACAGTGAAAAACTTTTTCCTAATATATAACCTAAATTTCCCCTCCTTCAGTTTGAGCCCATAACCCCTTGTCCTATCACTGCAATTTTCAGAATATCTTACAAAAGTTTTAGGCAAAAACTTCTTTGGAGACAGAATTCCAGTTTCCTCTAAGAAATGCTTAGATCCCTATTTTTACTTCATTCTGTTGAGTCTCAGGCCCCTATTTTTTGCAGGCTGCTTGTGAAGCCAGCACTGAACACGCACCGAGGCATTAAACAAAACAAACCGAGTTCTCTAACTTCCAAACTTTTGTTTCCGCTTCAAAATCAACAGATTCAAGAAATAGCGAAGGGAGGAGGGGTGAGAACGCACGGGTTTAGTTTCCACACGTATCTAACGCCGCTCAAAGCTCTCACGCCGGGTTGGGGTCGCGAACACGCGCGGTGCCGCGCC
>NW_008686330.1:0-3492 GCF_000695815.1 Acanthisitta chloris
CCCGAACCGCCGCACACCCGTCTGGCGGCAGCGAGCACTTCGGAGCGGTTTGATGGAATTGCAGAGTGTTAAGGGGTTGGAATGGAGTTTAGAGATTATGCACCGCCAACCCCTGCCCTGGGCAGGGACACCTCCCACCAGAGCAGGTTGCTCAAGGCTCATCCAACCTGGCTGTGAACACTGCCAGGGTTGGGGCAGCCACAGCCTCCCTGGGCAACCTGGGACAGTGTCTCACCACCACAACAGTAAAGAATTCCTTCGAATATCTAACCTGAATTTTCCCTCTTTGAAAATGAGTTGCTAAGCAAACACAGGCCCCTGTCGAAATTCAGAGGGATTTCTACATACCCACAAAGGCAGGATTGAGGGAGATGATACTGAAATAACTCTAGAACACATCTGCTCACATTTGTGATGCTATTTGTTTTCTCAGGCTTGAAACAGGGTAGGGTGTGTGTGTTCTGTGCAGTGCAACAAGCAGCTGGATGAGGGAAGTGCCATTCAGCCTTCACTTCTCTGTACGTTTCTAAAAAAAAACTTCTAATGCTTCACTTGCACATGACAAATGTTCTGGTTGCACACAGAAGCAAGTGAATATTTGGGAGGTTAAGTTATGCATTCCTCCTACTGTACCAGCAATAAAGTAAATATTCTCATTCTTTTCAGACCTAAAAGCAGAACACACACATTGAGCAATGTTTTCAGACCTGAAAGCAGAACACACACATTGAGCAATGTTTTCTGAAGCAAAAGAGTCTCTAATAAATAACACATTAGGTTTCTAAGTACAGCTAAGACATCCAAGTTGTTCAAATCAAGTAGAAAAAGGCCTATGGGTGACTGGCTCATGATTTCTACTCAGGGGAACTCCAGGTGCAAGGAGTATTCTTTATCCACAAGTTTCCAAATAAAGTTACTGAAGTATTACCTTGTGCAAATATTTCCATGGCCTGTCCTTTATAGTTCACCTACTCACCCTTGATTCTTCTGCGGTTTGAAAGAAAAGGTTACTCCTATTTAAATAAAATTCTCCCTCAAACTTGAGTTAAAAAAGACCTGATTTGTTAAGTTAAAATTGCAGCTCCCTTGACTTTGTGGATGCTAAAGAAAAGCAATATAACATAGCATCCAAATCCTGTTTTGAAACAGTTTTGTGATAACTTCATGCCCCAGGCCAACCAGTTCATTCAGTTTGAGAGAAAAGGTTATTCCTATTTAAATAAAATTCTCCCTCAAACTTGAGTTAAAAAAGACCTGATTTGTTAAGTTAAAATTGCAGCTCCCTTGACTTTGTGGATGCTAAAGAAAAGCAATATAACATAGCATCCAAATCCTGTTTTGAAACAGTTTTGTGATAACTTCATGCCCCAGGCCAACCAGTTCATTCTGCTGCCAAACAGCTTTTCAGGAACCAGGTTCTCAACCCCCAGAGGCTGCAGTGACCCCCTGATTTTGTCACACACGTGCCACCAGTTTGATGACACTTGTGCTCCTGTGGAAAAGGAGGTCTCTCAGCCCCAACTGCCTGCTGTGATGAAAGGACTGGATGATAGGGACAGAGAGATGTAGAATCCTGTGGTTTTTCGTGAAGCACTTGACACCTGCAGCTCCTCCCTCAGCTCCAACTGCCTGTTGTGATGAAGGGACTGGATGATAGGGACAGAGGGATGTAGAATCCTGTGTTTTTTTGTGAAGCACTTGACACCTGCAGCTCCTCTCTGCTGTTCCTTGGCTGTTCCTTACTGAAGCAGATGAAGCCAGGATGTGAGATGGATAGCAGCCAGGAGCAAAGTCCTCAGGGAGACCTTGGCCTCTGTGGAAAAGCCATGCTGATTTTTTCCTTCCTGCTTTGCCATCCTCCTGGTTTTACAGCCTCTGCTGCTCCTGTTGAGAGGTTGGTCACGATAAGGAAATGTGCTGAGTCTGACATGGCCAATGTCCCCTCCTGGGCTCGGTGGGTGACAAGGAAGTCACTGCCAGAGATGAGGTGCAATCCTGCTCTGGCTGCGTGCACTGTGCACACACACACCTCATCTCCTCATCACCTTCCTGATAGAACCAGCACCAGTACTGATACCTGTACACATGCTCACACCCTGTGAAACGTGACACACGCGTCTCATAACCGAGTGGTCACAATGCAGTCAAGGGATGGATGCAAAGGGCAGGGAGCAGTTTGTGGAGGCCTGGGGAGAGGCAGAGAAGCAAGGCACCCCCTGATTCTGCCTGGGGCAGAGGATACACACAGCCCCTTTTGGCTTTGGTGTCCCCAGTGAGACACTGATGGGTGCTGTGGGAGCGTCAGGGGAACAGAGGAGGGGGCAGAGCTGAGCTCATGGCCTTCACCTAAACAGCATCTCCCATTGCCAGGCACAGCCCTGCCTAGTCCTGTGCTCTCTGTTTATGCACCTGTTGTCCACAAATGAGATGCATCCTTTTTTGAGCCTTCTGTGCCAGTAAGAGTTCCTGCACACAGCATAAAGAAGTATTTTTTTCTGCCCATTTGAACCCAACTTCATACCTGTTTTACAAGTGTCTCAAGTACTACTAGTAAGGGGGCTATGTAGTAAAATTAAACCAAAGTCAAATCAAACACATTAGTCAAATCCTTCAGCCCTTCTGCTCTCCAAATTGAGGAGTTTCAGACATTTAGTGCCTGCTCCTTCCCAGCACCATTTCAGTTCTTTTCCCTGTGTTTTGTCTCAGCTGCTGGCTCCTTTGGGGATAACTCTGAGAAGGCTGCAAGCTGAGTTTGAGGAGGATTGCAGTCTCTGTGATGCTGCTCCTTGTGCTGATGCCTTTCTTCTGGCATACTACACACCACTGCTTTCCCATCAAACATGTCCTGGGCAAGGGAGGGGGGGATAGGGAAGGGGTTGGAACATACCTGTTCTCTGTGTAGGCACTGCAACTTTGAACATCATTTTTTTGAAAAACATTGCCCAGATGAGGCCAGGAGCAGACACACACACACTCTCAGAACTTCTCCCATATTACAGTCTCTGGACCACACTGGAAGGAAATACTGAGGCCCTCCTCATCCCTGTCCCTCCAGGCTGATGCTAAAGCCTTTCCATGTCACATCCCACAGCCCCTAGCTTCCCTGCACTGCCCCAGTGTGACATTTCCAGACCCTGTGCTTTGCCACCTACGTGTTTGGGTTGTTGTTTTTTTTTTTCTCGCGGCACTTTTCATAAATCATCTCCCAAACCAGTTCCCTCCTCACTATCATTTCCTCCCTTCAATCCACAATTCCTTAGCGCAGGAAGCTATGCCCGAAGGAAACTGCACAACCCCAGAAATACAGTAAAAAAAAAAAAAAGAAAAAGGAAAGGTTATTGTTTCCTAAACTCTCCCGACAACGACTGTGTCGGCTGGGGAAATGCCGCCCGCCTTTGGCCAGGAGGGAAGGAAAACTACATCTCCCAGCAGCCTGCCGGGAGCAGGGAAGGGCAGAGTGCGCGGAGACAGCGGAGGATTCAGGCTGTGCGA
>NW_008686330.1:3757-17821 GCF_000695815.1 Acanthisitta chloris
TTGCCCTCCTATGCTAGGAGAGCTGTGGAGGACGCGGGGCTGGAGGTTTTTGTACAGAAATCCGCCCGAATCTCCAGCAAGGGAAAGTTTCTCGGGAGTTTTCCATGCCGCCTAGTTGCGCTTGGGAGAGCCATCGGCTTTTTCCGGTCGCACCAGCGAGCTCAGCTCCGTCCTGTCCCTGCGCCTTAGCAGAGTGGGGAGTAATCCTGGGATCCAGGATCGCAACAGCCGCACAGGGCACTGGGGCAGGGAGGGAGGTGGAGCAGGTCACTGCTCTGTGCTCTGCCATCCCCGGTGCCCCAAAGCTCGCGGGGCAGCCTGCCGAGCCCCAGGCCTGCCAGCTCGGAGCACAGCTCATCCAGATGGGAAACTGGTGCTTCACCCCACTGGCATGTCCCGGGACAAATGCCGTGCCTCTTAGCTCGTGGGTTGCTTGTAGCCTGCCAGGAAACCAACCAGCTGACAGTCCTTGGGCTGAAGGTTCATGGTTATGGGTGACATCCACCCATTTTCACCTTGAGAGTCATGGAAGGAGGAGCCTCCGTGGATCACTGCTCCTGTGTTTCTGCTTGTCAGGTTTATGGGTGCTTAGTTGGAATCGCCAAGGCCAAGAGAGGATGGTGACTGTGAGAGAGGAAGGACTTGGTCAGCCACGGGAACAGCAGGGAGCTACAGCTCTGTGTGACCGAAGGAGAAAGTGAAACGAAACCGTGCAGAAGCCAGAACTCCAGGAGAGAGAAAAAATGGAAGAGAATCCAGGTGTGGATCTGTCTGAAGGTAAGTGAATCTTACTCTGTCTACTAGGGAATACCTTCACAAGAAGTTTTCAACAGCGACATGGGGAATAAACCAATAAAAGAATCCCGTCTTTTTCAGGCAAAGAAAAGCAAGTTGCTATGTCTTTTTAAGGGTGAAAGATGAACAATGTCTTCCAGGCAAAGAAAAGCAAGTTGCTGTGTCTTTTTAAGGGTGAAAGATGAACAAGTTACTTTCAGTTTTCGATTCCCAGCTGCAACAGGTTTAGACTCAGTGTCCAGGATGGCAGCACAAGGAATGGTGGAGCTCCAAACTGGGAGAGCTTTCTTGCCTGCATCTCAGTGCTTCCCATCTACAATAATAAGCCAGTTTTTCACCACCTATGGTTGGGAAACTTCTGGAAGAGGCAGGGATGCTTAAATAATAAGCCAGTTTTTCACCACCTATGGTTGGGAAACTTCTGGAAGAGGCAGGGCAAGGAGTAGTTTGTGCTTGGCTTGAAAAACAGGCTATCTCCAAGTTCCTCATATTTCATTTTCTACCATGTACTTACATTCTCCAGGAGCCTTGTTATGACGAGTACCTGTGAGTATGTCAGTGATACCGTGATGCCATCACCAGCTCAGCTCTGTCCTAGGTAGTCAGAAGTGTTCCTGCAACAATCAGCAACAATGTAAAAAACATGTTCTGACAGGATAAGTGCAGCTTTTTCTCCATTTTCAAATTAGTACGGAGTTCCTTGCCATTTTTACCAGTCTTTATTCTAATTTTAGCACAATAATTTCTGTCATTTTTGTGCTTAATCATTCATAAGAAATTTTTTCACAAATAGCACCTGAAATTTGAGCTGCGCTTTGATTTTTTAAGATTCAGAAGATGTCACAAACACTTGTGTTCAGCCTTGGATTTTTTCGCACTTTGATTTTTTAAGATTCAGAACATGTCACGAACACTTGTGTTCAGCCTTGGATTTTTTCTATTGAATTACATTCCAGTGTTTGCTTTTAATTATACATTGCCATTTCTTTTTGGGAGAGCAGCTCCAAACAGAGGCAGAGACAGAGCACAAGCAGAATTATCATTTACATTCAGATACCTGAAGTGCCTTGGCATAACTGTACTCAACAACAGCCTTAGAAATGCTTCAAACCACTTCTACCTGTGAAAACCCACTGTCTGTGGAAGAGGTGGTAACATACCCTACCACTAAAGAAAGGAATTGCCTGCTCATAGGACATAGGCTGGGGTGAGTTAACTTTAACCCAGCAGCCTGTACAGTGCTGGGGTTGAGATATGTGGTTTCACAGAACACAGTGTAGATAACACAGCAGTGTTTTGACTGTTGCAGAACAGTGCTGGCACAGCATCAAGGCACTCTCTTTCCCCCTCTTCTGCTGCCAAGCAAACAAGCTGGGGTGGGCAGAAGACTGGGCAGGGACCCAAGGTGGGCAAAGGATTATTGCATACAGTATAACATCATGTTCAGCAACAAAACCTGGGGTGCAGGAAGAAAGAGAGGGGTGGCTCCCAAGGTGGCCATTGCTCAGAGATTGTCCTGGCATCCATGCACTTGTAGGAGGTGGCAAGCAGTTGCCTTTGCATCAATCCTGATTCCTTCCCTTCACTCATTCAGCTGTCTGGATCTCAACTCATGAGTTTTTTCACTTCTGGTCACCCTATTCTCTCCCCCATCTCACTGAGGGTAGATGTTTCTGTAGTGGAAGAACTGGGAGTTTTAAGGATGGTGGTAAAGCACTGGGCATTCTTGACTCCTGTGTGGCTTACTGGGCTTGTGAACTCTGATTCCAACAGCTGTGCCAGCCCAAGGACAGGTGAAGAACACAACAAAGCATCCTGTGCACCAAGAGCCCACCCAGGAGACACCTGAGCACCAAGAACCCACCCAGGAGACACTTCAGCACCAAGTGGCAAGCAGGTGTCCTGAGACCTCCTGCAAACCAGGGGAGGACTCTCTGGTGTGTAAATCAACAGCTGATGGAAGAGAGACAACACTGTTGGGTTTAGCTGAGCCCACAGTAGAGGAAGAGGCTCCCCAGAAAACTGAAACACTGCTGGAAGAATCTGGGAAAGCAAGAGATGGTATCTCAGAAAGATCCCAGGAAAAAAAGCAGGTGGATGAAGGTAAGTCTCTCCCCACCCCTGTGTACAGCATTTCCAAAATGCTGATAACCTGGGCCTTTGCTTAGAGGAGGCAGAGGAAGAGAAAGAGTGGTTGGTTCTTGGGCTGGAAGAAACTAAACACAGGTCTGCACATTTTATTCCCCACAGCTGGGTTGGCCCATGCTGAAATGGACAGCAAAGGAGACAGCCCTGTCCTCCAGGAAACAAGGGAGGACCAGAAGACAGCCAAGCAGTGTGAAAGCTCCTGCAAAGCAGAGGAAGATGCTTCATCAACAAGCAGGTCAGAGAGGTCTGACAGCAAAATGACACGTTCAGATGTGACTGCCACAGAAGATGTCACCAAGGACCTCTTGGCAGAGAGCAGCACCAGTGCCACTCTCCCAGATCAGGTGCCAAAGGAGCCCGTAGAGCCAGAAACACTGGAGAGTGGATCCCAAAGCACGTTAAGGAGCAGACATGGGACGAAAGGTGAGCTGGTGGCTGCACCCTGCTGCTCTTCCAGTGTCCACATGCCTACACTTTCTATAGGCATTAAAACGTGGTGTGGTAAGATCTCTACTGACCACTGTCAGTTTTCCAGAGTCAAACAGGAAAGAAGGTGTTAGAAATGAACTGGCTTCTCTTTCTCTCTCCTTTGGCTCTTGTCATGCTTGGAAAGGCATGAAACCACACTGCACTCTGCACTGTCTTTCTCCTTGCCCAGCCCAAAAAGCATAGAGCCAAGACTCAGAACAGTACTAACCCAAAGCAATAATAATTTCTAACTCTTCCCTCAGCTGGGAGCTCCTGGCAGCTCTTGCTTTTCTCACTCCAGCTCCATTTACCTGTTCCTTCAACAGTCAGTGGCATGTTTCTTTCTCTTACTGCAGGGCACACAGCCCCAAAGCCAGAGGCTCAGCCCTGCCTGCAGAGCATCACCACCCAGAACACAGACCAGGAGAAGACCAAACAGTTCCTCATGTGGACAGGTGAGGAAAAGAAGCTTCCCTTGCATGTTACTCATCGACCAGAAGGCATTAATCCTCCAGGAACAAGTAATGAAGCACATTTAATTCTTCTTTTCCTCTCTTGGGACCTTTCACAGCCTTTTCTGAGGGTTTGAGGGAAGAACAATCCCCCTTAAAAATAGGCTCATTTTGAGCTTAGAGCAGCAGCTTTCCCTCCAGCCTCAAAAACAGGCACATCATGTTCAGCATGTTGGGAGTACCGTGGGATGGTCTGGGGCTCCTATGCTCAGGGTCCCCCTCCCCAGCTCTGCTCTGTGTTGTGGGGCTCAAAGCAGGAGCAGTGATCCTGATCTGCACCACACATTTCTCCTGCTGGAAAGAGATCCTGATTTGCCATGCAGAGGGACACAAGCTGTTGTGTCTGAACCTTGCTGTCTTCTGTTTACGGGGTAGAAGATAGTGGCCTTCCTTCACCCCACGTAGCTAGGAGGAGGGCAATGAACACAAACACTTTAGCTGGCCCAGACTCCTCCATGGGTGGTGCTCTGAACAGCCACAAACCTGAAGGAAAACAGAGGAGGGGGAAGAGAAGAAAGCTTGTGGCCAGCTGCAATTTCCTCAGGAAATTTTGCACAAAGCTGTAGCCTTGCCTCCATCCTTGGAGCTGCAGCCCCCTCACCCAGTGTGTAGGAGTGTGGGTCTCACAACATGGAGCCAGCAGCCCCTTCACCATTCCTGGCCAACCTGATTCACTTCCCTAGTGCAAGGGGGAAGGTCTGAGAGGGGGGGAAAAAGAGCCATCGTAGCTGCTTTCCAGCATGTCACCCCATGGGACTGACTTCTCTGTCTCACGTCTTTCCCCTGTTGAACAGGGTTTGTCGTCGTGGGCATCGTATTGCTCTTCCTCTGCATATTCTGCTTCTGCAGCCCGACCTCCAGTTCCCAGCAACCCCTCAGGAACCCCATGGTGGAGGAGTTCCTGTCCCAGTTCAGGCAGCTGGAGGGCAAGTTTCCAGGACAGAGTTCCGAACTGTGGCGCCGTGGGCGTAGGATGCTGCAGAAGCACCTCAACGCGTCCCACCACACGCAGCCCGTCATCATCATCTTCGCGGCCGCTCGCGAGGCTGAGCAGACCTTGCGATGCCTTAGTGCCCACGTGGCTAACTCCTACTCGGCTGCCCTGCATGCCAGCACAGTTCAGATTGATGGCAGGGATAAATCCAAGCTCCAGAGTGACCAGGCCAAGCTGGAGCTGGACCGGGAGCTGAGCTTAGCATTCAAGGCTGGGGACCGTGCTGCGGTGATTCATCGCTTCGAGCTGCTGCCAGCTGGAGCCACCCTCATCTTCTACAAGTATTGTGACCATCAAACTGCTGCCTTCAAGGATGTGGCCCTGCTGCTGACGGTGCTGCTGGAAGAGGAGATGCTGGACACCCACATTGGCCTCAAGCAGGTGGAAGAGAGGGTCCGTGACTTCCTCTTGGCCAAGTTCACCACCAGCAGGACCCCAAGCTCCTACGACGACATGGACCCTGACAAGCTGAGTGGGCTGTGGAGTCGCATCTCCCACCTCGTCCTACCCATCCACCCAGTGCAGACCTTCGAGCAGCAGGGCTGCCCTGCCCACACCAAACCCTAGGGGCAAAGGCAGCCAGAGCCCCAGGGAGGGCTGGAAAGACAGTCCTGGGTGACTCTGGTGCAGGCAGAGGCACAGCTAGTGTTATTTTTCTTCAGTTTGTTTCCTGTATCATCCTGGAAAGAGTTTGACAGTTACAAGTTGATTCAGGCCATTTAGCCAGCTGAGTTCTGGATCGTATCATCCTGGAAAGAGCTTGACAGTTACAAGTTGATCCAGGCCATTTAGCCAGCTGAGTTCTGGAGGTGATAGATCATGTTTCCTTCTGGCAAATGGGTATTTTAGTGGTGGTATTTTAGGAATGAAACAGGTATTGAGTGGGTACTTTTGACTGCTTGTTGCACAGGAGAACAGTGTGTGGGGAGGCAAGAGGGAAAACAGGACTCTGCAGGTAGTGTTTCTAGTAGGAAATACTCAGTCTACACAACTCATATGACAGAAAGATAGCTGTAATTCAGTAGCTCTTCCATGTTTCCCTGCCCCTCAGGTTGCTAACATCATGTGCATCAATCTCACAATATACTTTATCTAGAAGGCTTCTCTCTCTTTGCAGAGAGCTGCTGGAACACAGAAAGGTCAAATTCCCCAACCCAAACATTTTGAGGGCATGCTTCAAAAAGAAAACCAGTTTTCTAGTCAAGGGTTTGACCAGTCAGCTCCAATAGAGTCCCATTTGCACAGCCTGACTGACGCCTAGCAAAGCCCAGATCCTGACCGTAGGATGTTCAAATAAACCTGCAATTCAGAGATCCCCTAAACATCAACGAGAAGAAATTTCAGGTTGTCAGCACTTAAACACTACAGGAACAATGAAGATCCCATGAGGGGATCCCATATGCCAGAGAAAAAGCTCCAAACCCAGAGAGCAGTGAAACAGTGGCTGGCTGTCTGGCAGTGGGAAGCCTCCAGGGATTGCACAGGTGAAAGAATGAGTAATACAGAGAAATTGCCTCTTTTTATAAGAAGTCCACTTGATCATTTTGCCACACAAAGGTTGTGAGTGTCCTTGGGCTGATGCATCAGCTTTGGTCCTACACAACAGATTGCTCTGCACCTGGATCTCTGGTCTGTGTGTAGGGCTGAAGCTGTCTGCCAGCCTCTCCCCAGGTGAGTTTTATTGGGGAATGTAGCTGTTAACATTGATATTTCAAACCATGTAGGGTACCACACCAGATCCTTGCCCTCCAGGGGTATGTTTGCCTCCCTGCCAGGCAGCTGAAGCTCTGGCATATGCTAAAGCAATTAGGAGCAGAGCTGGGACTAGCTGGTGAAGACAAAACCTAGCATTAATACTAAAAATCCTTAACAAAGCAGGTTAGTTTCTTACCATGCCTCCTCTTCTGCATCCTAGGAAGAGAAACCCTAGTCCTGGAAACACTGTGGTGCCTCTGCACACTGCATTTCTGCAGGCACTATGGGGCAGAGCAGCCAGCTCAGGGACCACCCAGGGTATAGGTGTGGGTTACAGCATTTATTCTAACCCAGCAGGCAGCCCCAGGTGTCAGCCCTGTGTGCCTGTGGTGCTGCCTGTGGACAAGGAGCAGCTGTAGCAGATCATGGCTCATTCCTACAGGAGCAGCACAGACTGAGGCCTTGCAGAGCCAAGCTCTGTATCCAAACAAGAACAAATTGAGAATACACTGGTGTTTTTTAGAAGCCACACATCTGAGTGCTCCTCACAGCAACTGGACCCTGGTGTTGGATGGGTCTCCTGTAAACAGTGCCTTGCTGGTCTGCCACACCAAGGCTTGGCTGAGGCCCTGAACCCTAAAACCTCAGCCTGTCTCTTTCCCCTTGCTGTGTGCCTTGACCTGTCTCAGGAGCTTTGTGGCCATCAACTTGGAGGAGGGGGACAAAGTGAAGGAGGAGAGGAGGGTGATTTGCTCATGTTCTAACCAAAGAACAGACTTTTTGGTTGGTTGGGGACTTGAGGACAAGACCACAGGGGTTTTAACAGTGGCAAACACTGGGCTAGGTGTGAGAATTACCTGCTGCCTAGCACCAGCAGGGCAGCCCAGGGCATGGTTTTGTGCAAGGTACAGGTTGCTTCCTTCCCTCCCTCCTTTCTATTGTTCTACACTACTTCGGTAACAGAAAACACTGTTCCTGCTCTGCACGGTTCAGTATGGGTGTTGATGTAAGAATCAGCAGAGCATTAATCATGTTATGCCAATATTGTGATGGAAATCTGTACTGTAAGGTTACCTCTGTCTCAGTCTTGCATACTGTGTGTGCAATGCATAGTCAAGGTATGCAAAGGCAACTCCACACTGCTGGGGGCACATGGTTCTAAGTGTCACCCATCCAAGCTCTTCCAGTACAGAGATATTTTTATGACCTTTAAAAGACACAATATCTGCTTGCTTCTGAAACCACTCTTCTATTTAAAAATAAATGGTGAGATTGTGAAAGAAACCAGCAAAGTCTTCAAAGTGACACCGGAGTCTTAACTGTATTCCCTTTTTTTTTTCCTAGCTGTTTTCAGTTCAGTAAGCAAAAGAGATCATCCTATTGGAGAAAGTTTAATTTAGGTCAGGGCTGTAGTAGTGCAAACAAAGTGAATATTTGCTTTTTCTGGAAAAACTCAAAACAACATTTTTCTGAGTTGTTTGGGGCAAATATTTGCAGTTTTTTCAACTAAGGCAAAATTACAAACAAGCCCCCAAACAGCTGCTGAATTCAACCCAGGCTGAAACACACTGGGGTTTGCAGAGTGCTTAATGATAATAATCCAACTGAAATCCACTGACAACTGAAATTTTTAGAAACACAGAATGCAAGTATTTCTCATTTCAACTGATCAGTTCCCCCTGATGTCCCACCACCTCAGCAGACATAAGGTTTAACTTTTGTGGTGAATTATTTTGCCCAGCTCTTGCCTAAACAGAGAGAGGACTGAAAAAAAAAAAAAGAGGGTTTATCCTGTTATTCTGGATTTTCTTCACTCCCTGTCGAGGCCCTGACTACCTAAAGATTGGCATCTGCTTTCACATAGATGTTCATGTGATCATTCGCCAGAAATAAACATCACTCATCTCCTGTGGTCTGATGCCAGAGAACAAGATTTGGTCCTAGCCCAAGGATTCAGATGAGCCACTGGAGGTGCAGTGGTGCTGGATGCCAGAACCAGGCTGGGTTTTAAGTCTTGCACATGAATCCTAAAGCAAATCCAAAGGGAACCGCTGAGCAAACCCTGAAACAGAAGGATGTACTGATGGTTTTCCTTTAGATGATGTGCTTACCATGGTCTTTGTTGGTGAATAGCATCATCATCCTTGTATCTGTTCCAAAAACCAGGCTGAACTGAGAGTGGGAGTGGTGCCTGCTGTTGAGGAGAGGCAGGGACACCAGGGCAGGCAAGTCCAGAGGCTGCTCAGCTGCTCACCTCTCTCTATCCTTTGGGGCCAAATCTGCAGCCTGCTTAGAGAAAGGATCTCCAACATGTACCAAGCAAGAGCTTCCTGTGAGTCCCCAGAATGGCTGAGCAGCATTTCCCCTAAGGGAGAGCTGCCAACACAGAGGCACAAGGCCAACCTTCCCCCCACTGTGCCAAGCTGCAGCATTTCCACACCATCCTCTTCCTTCTGCACCCCATCAGGGCTGGTCCTGGGGTCACTTCAGGGGGGACTGATGGGGGATTCCAGTTCCCTTCTTCTTCCCACACCATGAGTTAATTTGGAAGCTCTGTGCTCTGGCATGTGCTTCCCTGGGGCACAGGCACAGCAGCTGCAGAGCCCCTGGCAAGGGAGACCACCAGGTGACACGGAGGTTGTGGGCATAGCAGAGTGGCTACACTCGTGGCAGGTCCAGAGAAACTAAAGCTCCTACTTCCCATCAGCTCTCTGATGGCTGTGACAGGTCAGCACCAGGCCAGGATGGGGCAAGACACGGTCCAGCAGTGCAGCATAGTAGGTAAATTATTCCTCCCAAGGCCACAATCAACTGTCCTCCCACACTCAGCTCATCTCTCTGGGAACATCTCTCCCTGCTCATACACACATCACCCAAGCATGGCAAGGCCACGGGTTTGGCTGGAGCTTATCAGTTACTTGCTGTTACATCATTGCTACAACAAAATTCCTTTTCAATTCTTTATCTGCAAAAGAAAAAAAATTTATTTTCTGACTCTGCCTATTAAACAAGGCATCCCCCTTCCCAACTCTATTTCCCTCTGTTTTTTGAGTCCTACTCTCTGCAGCAGCAGTTCTGCAGGGAAGGATGTACTACAACAGGATGCTCAACAATCCTAAAAATCAGCTTGAAAATTGCACAGTGGCTCAAATGAGGGGAAAAGCCAGTTCTGGAAGGCCAGTCTGGACTGCTGCTCCACCACAAAATTAGTGTTGATTATCTGGGTGAGTGTGCCACTGCCCTGTGAGCTGACATAACCTCCTCACCCCAACATTTAAGGGTGAGTGGCCCAGCCAGCACTGCCCAGCCTTGGCATGTCACCCAGTGCTGCCTGCAGCATTCCTGTCCCTATGACAGGCACGTTGTGCCACATCTCTTCTTACCTCTTTGCACCAGCATGCGCTGAAGCTGGAAGAAGGCAGGATGCAAAGAGAAGGAATGAACCCAGCTCAGCCAGGTCTCTTCCACTGAGCTTTACGTGAGGTCATCCATAGCTTACCCCTCCTGCAGCTCCGTGCACGGTCAGGCTCCACTGCCACAGTGCTGCTCCCTCGGGGGTGACTTTTAGGCCTACAAAACCTCCATTGTAGGAGAGAGATTTGCAGATATTGGAAGCTTAAATCTGTTCTTATATCCCACCTTTGCCTCTGCAGGGGAAGCAGCTGTACAATGAACTGCACAAAGGAGCTTGGCCTCAGCCTGTGGATCCAAGAGCCTGCGATGTAAAGGCTTGAAGAATGCAGCTTACAAGTGTGTTCTCTGCATAGGGAGGGGACAAAGCCATGAGCAGATATCCCACTGGCCTCTCCCCGCTGTGCCTGGACTGTGCAGTTATGCTCAGGCCGAGAAGAGAGCTCTGCAGATCCCTCGTGAGGGCACTCAAGAGCTGAGAATCGTCTCAGAGCCAGAGCAGAGGCAGCAGCACAGTTTGACACAAGGGATGGAAACAGCCTCCCCATGCCACACATCCTTCGAACTCTGCTCCATCCTCTGCCCCAGCAGCTCACAGACCACTCAGGCATCTCCGGGAAGCAGTTCCAGGTCATGACAATCTCCACAGAGGAGCAGACCTGGTTGCTTCCCACAATTACAGCTTGAGCTGAATGAAGCCACAGTTTTATCTGTGTTAACAGATCAGAACCCTTAGAGCTGCTCAGACCAATAGAAGGATCAGTCATAGCCCTTGGAAGAGCTTGTGTCTGCAGAGTATCTGGACCACATAGGTTCCTCCTCACAGGGAGAGCAAAGTTCAGTTGCTTCTGCTCCCAGGGCCAGGAAGGGGCATTTCTGCTGGGGCAAGCCAACTGAGTTACTGGGACTGTTCAGCCAGGGGGATGGACTTAAAACCCAGTGCAGCATCCTGTGAGACTGCTGTCAAAGACAGGCTACCTCCAGCAGGGTGGTCAATGGGAGGACAACACACACAGGGAAATAAAAAGGTGTCCAAAGACTTCTTCGCTCCAGGTCAATCTCTTACATGTATTTTTCTAAACTCTCAACCTCTATAATTATGATCCCAGGACATTCCCCACAGGAATACAGCTGCCATCGGTGACATTTGCAAGTGAGTTGTGAACTGAATAAAAATCCCTTCAGGTCATGTTAGAGGATGGTCTACTCCAGTCTTGCAGGACCTGCTGCAACAGCAGCCACAAACACTGCTCCTCCTTTCCAGAGGCAATACACTTTGATTGCCTTCCTGACTGAGTCTGGAAGCTCTTTGGAGAAACAGTTGGCTGCTAAAACCAAACTCAATGAAACAAGAGGTTGAAATAATCCCAGGCAACTTCCAGAGTGTAGGAGTATGGATTACTGCAAGCAGCCCACATGTCCAAATATGCCTGGCACCTACAATGAAACCCAGAGACTGTCGGGATAAAACCATGTGGCTCTGCTCTCAGGGGAGATCCTCGACCTCATGATTCCTTTAAACATTGCCTGGTGATAATACAGACCTGCCCTCTGTTAATAGGGCACGTGAAACTGGGAAGCAACTGGGTAAAAGCCCCTTGTAGTGGTAGGGCTGAATGCAAACCCACAAAGGACTGCTGCACATGCTGAGCTCACACAGGTAATACATCCCACAGCAGAACCAGCTGACCCAGTTAGAAAGTGGCAGCTTTACTTTATGGTCTGAATAAAGACAGTAAGGGAGAAAATACAAATTGGGAGAGGTGGATTAGAAACAATTACAAGACTGGAAGTTGTGGCTTTGTGAACAGGGTTTAAAAATGTATTAATAAGTTCAGGAACAGCATCAAACTTTCCAGTACACTGGTTACCGAGGGTGGTGGTGTCTCAAGACTACAAGGGAACCTTTATCTCCCACACCCTTGCTCCCACATTGACTGAGGGTATTCAAAGTCTCCTCTGCACCTCGAGAAAACAACCACACTGCTTAAACTCAGGATGTGAAATGACAAGCAGCATTTTAACACTGTCTTGCTGCCTTCCACACTGCACTTGTATCAGCCCTGTGAGCATAAGAGGCTCAGGATTGATGAAAGGGGATGAAAGCAGGACAAGCAAGAGGGGTCAGGAGAGAGGGTGCACAGAGGGGCCCTGGAAGGGAGAGCATTTGACACCACCTGGATTTGCCCCGTCACACTCCCTTAGTGCCTCACATACAGATCCCTCTCCCCAAATTGTCTCTGCACTGAGCTGCACTCAACAGCCTCTTCTGCCTTCCAGAGCTCCTGTTTTGAGAGGGGCTGAAGAATATCAAACACTGAATCTGGCGTGAGATCTGCACTGCTCCTGACTCCCTCGCTCAGCTGGGACCAGCCCCCCCTTTTCTTCTTAGGCACAGCCTCTCCCTCACTGCTGTGCCTCCCCACAGCTTCGCTTATCTGCGGGACAGGAGGTGGCTCCAGGGAAACACACACAGGATTGCAGCAGGGCAGGAAAGCCAGGAATTGTCTCTGAAGTTTTTTTTCCCCCCTGCCTTTGTAGAAGGCAGCTCATGGTGCAACCATGTTCTTTGTCAGCACTCCTCACCCCCATTTTCTCTGGCTGGGTCAGAAGCAGATCGTCCCCTCCTCCCCTTGCCCCCTGCCTGCCAGCAAACAGCTTTGATCAGGAGTCCCTGGCTGGTCCCCCCTGCTGACATCCCTCCATCATTCCTCTCCCCTCCCTCCACCTTGAGGCTGAAACCCTTGGTGGGGGAGCAGTGTGGAGGACTCAGATCACCTCCCCACACTAATTACAGCACATCTGGCAGGCAGAAACTGCTGCTCCCCAGCTGCCTGCCCCAGGCTGGGGACACCTGATGCCATTTCTGCACAGCCTGTGTCCAAGGAACACAGCAGTCAGCTCCAGGGAGGGCAGAGGTGTGCCAGCATGGAGACTCACAGCATCTTGCCACGAGCTGCCTTGTGATCACAAGCACAGCAAGAGGGGACTTAGAAAGGAAGGGGGAAGGTACCAGCAGGCAAATGTATTCCTCTTACGTTGCACAGTGTGCCAGCCTGAAAACAGCACCTGGAGATGGGGATGGACAGATTTATTTAGTCTGGAAGGTCTCAGAGAGCTTATGGGGCTTCAGAGCTGCCGTTGCATCTTCTGCGAGGGCTTTGAGCAGAGAGTGGGCTGCTGCAAGTAGGTGCAAGTGGTTTGATCTCACACTGTGCTTTTTGCAGTTACTGCATTGAAGATGGGACACAAGGACTGAGCTGGTGGAGAACAACTTCCATGTGAGACTTGAGCTGGGCGTTGGTCTGTGGCTCAACAAACCACAGCTGAGAACTGGGGCATCTGGGCACCTATATCCTCTCTTGGGAGGGGCCAGGTCATCAAGCTTGTTCACCATGTGGCATGATTCTTCCCCTCTGCTCTTGTGAGACCCCACTTGGTGTTCTGGATCCAGCTCTGGGGCCCACAGCACAAAGAGAAGGACATACACTTGTTGGAGCGAGTCCAGAGGAGGCCATGGCTCAGAAGGCAGGAGCACTTCTGGTATGGAAACAGGCTGAGACATCTGGGGTTGCTCAGCCTGAAGAAGGCTCTAGAGAGACCTTAGAGCCCCTTCCAGTGCCCAAAGGGGCTCCAAGAGAGCTGGAGAGGGATGTTTTGACAAGGGCATGGAGTGACAGGGCAAGGGGGAATGTCATGAAACTGACAGGAAAGGGTTAGATTAGATACTAGGAAGAAGTTCTTCCCTGTGAGGGTGCTGAGGCACTGGCACAGGTTGCCCAGAGAGACTGTGGCTGTCCCATCCCTGAAGTGTTCAAGGCCAGGCTGGATGGGCCTTGGAGCAACCTGGGCTAGTGGAATGTGTCCATGCCTATGGCAGGGGGTGGAATGAGATGATCTTTGAGGTCCCTTCCAACCCAAACCATTCTAGGATCCTATGATTCTCTCATTGCCCCACCAAGAGCAGCTCCCCATGACCTGGGGGACACTGTGCTCTGTCCCAGAATGGGACAACCCAGGCAGAATCATAGAATCATAGAA
>NW_008686331.1:0-1568 GCF_000695815.1 Acanthisitta chloris
GCAGTGGCTGCAGCAGAGGGTCTGTCTGCCCCGAGGGTCGCCAGGGGGTGCGTTTCATGTTGGGCTTGCTCTGCTCTGTGATGGTCAAGTGTGAGAGGAGCCTGGAGCAATGGTTAGGAAGTGACTTGTTAATGCTACTCAAGGCCAGGGCTTAATGTTGTCTCAGGTCAGGCTGTAGGGCACAGCCCTTAGGATTGTCTCAGGTCAGGCTATAGGGTACAGGCCCTTAGGATTGTCTCCGGGCCCGGCCATAGGGGACAGGCCCTTAGGATTGTCTCAGGTCAGGCTATAGGGTACAGCCCTTAGGATTGTCTCAGGTCAGGCCATAGGGGACAGGCCCTTAGGATTGTCTCAGGTCAGGCTATAGGGCACAGGCCCTTAGGATTGTCTCAGGTCAAGCTGTAGGGCACAGCCCTTAGGATTGTCTTGGTTCAGGTTGTAGGACACAATCCCATAGGATTATCTCAGGTCAATCTGCAGAACACAGTCCCTTGGGATTGTCTTAGGCTGTAGGACACAGTCCCTTGGGATTGTCTGAGGTCAGGGTTTTTAGGACACAGTCTCTTAGGATTTTCTCAGGTCTGGCTGTAGGACACAGTCCCATAGGATTGTGCTTGGAAATGCTTCTTCCACCCCATCTGCAGCTGTGTGCTGTGACACCTCTGGTTTGCTCAGCATCCTGCTGTGCAACTCAGTGACTCCCCTTGACATTTGCTGCCATTGTTTTTTCCAAAGAAATCCCACAAAACAATTAAGAGCCACCTTTAGTCTCTGCTCCCAAGTGTTTAATTAGATAAGGTGCTAAAGTGTGTTCACGTGGGTCAAGCCTTCATCCTTCCTTGTTGCTCTCATGGCCACTGTTGCTTTTGTCACCTTTGGCTGCTCATGGAAGAAGTGCTGGAATATGAGGAATATCAAAACCTGCTTCTGTGCACAGTTCTGAGACCTCTTGGAGTGATTGTGTTTCCTAGCTGATAGAAATAATGTTATTCCAGACCTAGGGAAAATTAAGCCTGTTGGGCAGGTGCAATAAACATCCAAACCACTGTTCAGTTAACTCCAGGAATTCCTCTAGCAGGACTCAAGAGTCTGATATGTGTTAAAAACAGGACATGTCCAAGGATACTTGTTACCTTCTTGTGGTTCTGTGGTTCTCTCCTTTCCCTGCACCAGCAGCAATTGGAAATGTTTAGGAGAAAATGTGTATTTCAGCATAGAAATACAATAACTTATGTGCAAAACCTTTTGTGTTTAGAGAGATACAAGGATATTGCAACCTGTCAGGGAGGGTGTCAGTGCCTGGAGAAGGGAGTTGGCAGTTTATCAGGAGGCTAATAAGCGAAATGATATCCATGTTGTTTGAAGAGCAAGTTTTCAAGCTTCAGCAAATACTTGTATCTCTCTCCAAGCTGATAGAGGGTGTGTTTAAAGCTGCTTGGCACAATATGCAGTGGGAAGAGGCAGAGCAGGAACTGTGCCACGCTGTGCATCTGACATGCTGCAAACAATACCAAGTGTGTCATAGAATGGTTTGAGTTGGAAGGACCTTAAAGATCATCTCATTCCAC
>NW_008686331.1:1900-21042 GCF_000695815.1 Acanthisitta chloris
GGGCAGAGGTCCTCCAGCTCTCAGAGCATCTCTGTGTCCTCCTCTGAACTCACTCCAGCAGCTCCACGTTCTGCTTCTCTTGGGGTCCCAGAGCTGGAGGCAGCACTGCAGCTGTGTCTCAGCTGAGTGGGGCAGAGGGGCAGAATCCCCACTCACTGCTGCCCACGCTGTGGGATGAGCCCAGCACACAGAGGGCTCTGGGCTGCAGATGCACATTTCTGGGTCGTGTTGAGCTTCTCATCCACCAACACCCCCATAGTCCTTCTCAGGGCTGCACTCAATCCATTCTGTGTCTATCCTCTGTTGTGGCTTTCAGGATTTTGGCACACAAAGTGCGTGGGTGACATTTTTCTTCACTAGCACTGCATTAGCAGTTCTGAATCCAAAGGAGCTCTAATCCATACCAGCTGTTTAAAACTAATCAAAGCCTAATTTTTCCTCGCATGATTAAGTCCCTGATGTCCTTTTCTCTCTTAGTTCTGTGATACCATTTTACCTGGCTTTGAGGAGTAAGGATTCTTCTCTTTCCTAATTCTTTAAAACTACTTGCAGGTGATGCTTCCAGTGTTTGTAGGGTTTGTTTTATTTTGGGGTTTTGTTTTCAATAT
Organism: Acanthisitta chloris; assembly: GCF_000695815.1. Taxonomy (NCBI): domain Eukaryota; kingdom Metazoa; phylum Chordata; class Aves; order Passeriformes; family Acanthisittidae; genus Acanthisitta; species Acanthisitta chloris. The sequence goes on from NW_008686331.1 coordinate 2,509, forward strand.
GGCTAGGAGAGCACTTTTAGAACTTGTTTTCATGATGGAAGTATCTGGGCAACTGTAACTTCATTTTTCCTGTGAAGTTATACATATTTTGTGGCCATCCTAGTGGGTGATGAAAAGGGTTAGGAAGTTGGGACGTTAGGATAGATTTTTATACATCTGCAAATTGATGTTAGACTCTTTAGGACAAGAGATGTTTGTAGGGTGATCATGTGTGGAGGCAGAGGGAAGCACAATGCTGGTGGTCACTGCCTCCAGTCCTATACCAGTAAGTGTGTTTATATATCCTGGTAACTAGGGAGATGATGATTAAAAGTAGATTAGATATCAGTTAATTAGTTCAGCAAGTTCCATTCAGGGTAGGTTATTTGGGTGAGCTTGTATGACTGTCTGTGTTGCTGCCTCAACACCTGTGCCAGCACAGTGCCACAGTGTGTCAGCTGGGCTGAATTAAGATCATTCTCCAGGAATAAGCTTGCAGTAATCAATCTGGTGTGTGTGTTCTGCTGTATTTACTTAAGAGATGAATACCACTTCAGCTCAAAATGAATGTTTAGATGATGTTATATACAATACCAGATGAATCTCTGAAATACACAATTTTGCATGTTTGCTCTGGATTTGCACAGCTCGAGCCTTCCAGTTACAATGCAAGAGCTGCTGGAACGATGGGGTTTGGCTTTTCCAGAGCAAGGGAATTGCATCTGGTTCTGCAGGATAGCCGGGATCTCAGCTGTGTGATTGATTAATCTCTAAACACAGGAAATCAGCCAATGTATTTGACTCTGTATTTAGTGATCAGTTGGTCTGTTTGAAGAAGAAAAGCATCAATAACAGACACCAGATATAGATAATGTCAGAACTGGTTTAAGTGTGAACTATACCCAACTTCTTGCAAGAGGACTGAGTGTAATGCCGACCTTGTTGTAGTCCAAATTTGAATGATAATAGAAAAATACTTTCCTGGGCTTTCTAAAATACAATCTTAATTTCTAACTTGGTAGTAAGACAGTAGGCTGGAGGAGACACAGCTGACTGTTAGGAGGTCCTCAAGACCCAGGCCCCATTGCTGTCAGGGTTTGAAAGGCATGTGACAGTGTCCTGGATAATTTCCTTTAACTTGTGGTCAGGCAGGTGGAGCAGAGGATCAGTGTAAATCCCCTTCAACCAAAGTACTATATGTTATTCTTCCTGAAAGCCTTAGAAAATTCAGGTTTCAGTTTTCTTTGTGTATTAATCTGACTCTGGAGATCTTTGTCAGTGCCCTCCAGCCATGCCTGATGCACAGGTTGGTCTGGCTCAGCACCCATGGCATGGTTTTGCTCATCAGTGCAATACCTGGGCACCTCGAAGGGTGTGTTGTTATCTTCTGTGTCCATTGTCTCCTCCTTCCTCCATGGCTTGTGCTCAGGTCCTTTGGAAACAGTGTGGCTTAGTACTCCCCAGTCTGGTTAAAGCCACTGCTCCAAATCAGTCTCCTCAGCACTGGCTGGGTGCCTGCATGTTTGAAACATGCAGGAAAGAGTCTACCACTGGGATTTGGGATCAGCATTCCCTCCACCAAGCCTGGCTGGTGGCTGCTGTGGGCTCTGCCAGGCTCCTGTGGGTGCCCAGGGCCTGGGGCTTAGCTGGGCTCAGGGTGATTCAGGCAGCCCCAGAGGATGCTCTGAGCACTCAGCATCCCTGAGGTGGGAAATCTGCTCAAGGGGCAGTTCATGCACAGTTGTTTTTGTGTGTTCCTGGCATTTAGGACTGGCTTAATTACTGTGTGTGCTGAGGAGCAGAGCTGCAGTGTAGAGTTCAGTGGCTGCAGTTGTTCTCTTCTCCACGTTCTCTTGATGCTTTCTCTTTTAATTGTAGGAATGAATAGTTGTTTGCAAACCTGTTTGCTGCTCTATCTGTCTAATTTGCATCCTGATGTAATTAAAAGAATACATTAACAACCACCTGACTTGCTGTGACACACAGGATTTTAATGATTCATTGCGAGAACAGTATCTTTATGCTGAACCTGAGTGGAGGTTAACAAGAGATAGTCTGTCAAGTCATTGCTCTCTCCTAATAGCTTTTGCTATTACAGATCAAGAGTGGTCTGACAGCTCAAGGAGAATAGAATCAGAGAAGATCCTGAGCTGGAAGGGACCCACAAGGATCATCAGTCCAGCTCTTGGCCCTGCACAGGACAGCCCCAAAATCCCATCATGTGCCTGAGAGGGTTGTCCAAATGCTCCTTGAGCTCTGTTAGGCTTGAGGCTGTGACCATTGCCCTGGGGAGCTGTTCCAGTGCTCAGCCACCCTCTGGGGGAAGAACTTGTTCATACTATCCAGCCTAACCGTCTCCTGACACAGCTTCATGCCATTCCCTTTCACTGCTCAGACAGAGCAGAGATTGGTGCTGCAGATCCCAATGAGCTCTGCCCTCAGTCTCTTTTCCAGGCTGGAACAAGCCAAGTCACCTCAGCTGCTACTCATGTGGCCCTTCCAGACCCTTCCCCATCTTCCTAGCTCAGAGACACACTCTGAGTGGACCAGTTTGTTGGGATTTTCCTGCAAGATTTTATGCACCAAGTCTAAGGCAAAACTAAAAGCCTGTGTAAAGTGATAGCAATGGGAATAGCATCAACATCCAGTGTGGGCATTAAAACCAGATTTAACGACTCTCTTGCCTATTGAAACAATCCAACTCCTGCATTTGATTCCTATAAACAGAACCAACTGGCACTAAAGCATCTGGCTGTAAGCTTCCCAGCCTTGTGGTTCCCTCCCCTCCAGCTTGTTTGGTAATTGTGTGTATGGTGTTCCTCTAAAATAAGCCTGCCTTGGCTAGTCAGCATCTTTGGAAAGCTGAGAAAATGGGGATCAAGCTGCAGAAAACACTTCAGTCAGAGGCATTTTGTAAGAAACTGTTCTCAGTGCTTTTTGTGATAGGCAAATGTTGTCTATGAAGCTCTGGGTTAAAGGAAAAATGCTCTGGTCAGGTATGAGCTCCCTTTAAAGAAACCTTTGTAACAAAAAGTTATTTGATTCAAGCAGAGAAATAGAACTATCTGGACTTTATTTTGGGTGACCAGTAGGACAAGCTCTTTCCTTTGGTAAAGGAGGAACTGTATCATAAGTAAAGTTTAAAACTTTAGGTTGCACAAAGTATACATGTTTTAGTTTTGTTTCATTTTATTCCAGGAGCTAAATAACTTTTCTCTCTGTTCTCTAGGGATTTGAGTCATAATCATTTATTGTCATCCAACTGGAGCATTGATATGTCTGTTCATACCCTACAAGAAGTGTAAGTTGGTTGCTATGAGGATGAGCTCTAAAGATATCTTACCTAGTTCTAATTAGGATGTTTCATTGCATGTGAGATCTGGTCTGACTTGCAGAAATACTCAGTGCCAGCTAATTAAAAATGGATGTTCTGTGTTGGCAGCACATTTTATATATAAAACTGCTGCTTTGTGAGCAGAAAACCTTTTCATAATAGATTAGCAAACCACTGTTTTTAAAGAGAAATGAGACGTGTTTGTTTTGGCTGTAGCTGATTTTAAATGAAAAAGAAGCAATGGTATCCATGAAAATGGGCAAAGCTAACTTATGACACTGTTAAATTGTTCAAATTATGAGCATTTAAGCTTTTAGGGAATCTTTTTTTTTTTTTTGTCAGCTACTAAGTATTATTAATGTAACAAATGCAATGTGTTATGATATGAATTATTTCTGCTGCGTGCAGAAGAGTTTTTCTACCCTTTGAAGTAATCTTTTTTTTTCTCTCTCTTTAAGGAAAATGAATTACAACGAGCTAAGTGAAATCCCATATTTTGGAGAAACAACTTCCAATATAACTCTTCTCTCATTGTAAGTAACAGCTCATCTGCCTTTTTCTTGTTTAACAAATGGGAGAATCATGTTAGAGTTCTGCTCTCCAATTGCAGGGAAACATCTCCTTTTGTCTTGCCATACTGCTCAGCTGAAGGGCTTTAGGGAATATGTAAGCACTCTTTAAAGAAATACAAATCAGTTAGACAATCAAGTCACCCTAAATTACCAATAAAATGCAGTCAACCAAGGCAGGCAGCTTTGAAGGGGAGGGATTCAGTCTGGCAATGACAGTTCCCACAAGGAGCAGCCCCAGCTACAAGCCTCAGAATTTGAATCTCTTCATCTGTCAAGGTGGCAAATAGCTCTTGGATTTGCAGGATTGCTCTAGGAGTTAACACTTTTGGAAGCATGTGGTGCATGTCCCGTTCAGGAGGCTCACTGTGATATTACACAGAATCCTCTAGCTGTTTCAGCCATGCAACTGGAAGGATGAGATGTTTTGATAACCATATTTATTGCTGATCTCTTTCAGGGTACACAATACCATTCCAGAAATAAATGCTGAGCAGCTCCAGCTCTACCTTTCATTGGAAAATCTAGATCTTAGTTCTAATCTTATCTCCGAAATTAAAGCCTCTTCTTTTCCACGGATGCAACTCAAGTACCTGTAAGTACAAGTGATCTGTTGTGTCTGGGATTCTTGGCACTACAGGGATAATGTTGGAGAGCTAATCTACTCTAAAGTTGCTATCTTGAAGTAGGGAGTTTTGCATGTCTTTGAACTGGTACCAGTGCTTAATGGAGCTACAGATGTGCTTGAAATCAAATACTTTTTATATCAATCCATCTTGCATTTTCCCAAATAGCATGGAAAACAATTACTGCTGTTGTCAAAGTGCAGGTGTACATCAGCCAGCAGGGACAGGGAATGGTTTCTGCCCTGTTGGAGTAGATCACTGTGGGCATTGCCTTAACCATGTCTAACTGAAGCATGGACATATAGTCAAAATCAGCTCCTTGCACTGACTCCTTTGGGAAAATGGATTTAATTTGGTATCCCAGAACTGTTGTGACTGTCAGAACTTGAGGTCCTTGTGAAATGTGTTTGCTCTGAGATACTGATGTACTTGTGTTCTTAAAATCCTCCATGTCCTGAAAGGCCTTTCCCTCTTCCTTCCCTAGGAATCTGAGTAACAACAGGATAACTACCCTAGAAGCAGGGTGCCTTGATAATTTATCTAGCTCACTGATGGTGGTAAAGCTCAACAGGAATAGGATTAGTGTGATTCCACCAAAGATCTTCAAGTTGCCTCACGTGCAGTTTCTGTAAGTAACAGTTTGAGAGGGGAAAACCACAACGTTTACAGCTCTTTGTTCACCTCAGCAGGTCCTTGACTTTCACAAAGTGCTTACTGAAAGGTGTCTTAACATTTGTTTGTCGTCTTTATAAAAGGGAACTGAAAAGGAACCGGATTAAAGTAGTGGAAAGTCTTACATTCCAAGGACTGGAATCCTTAAAATCCTTGAAAATGCAGCGCAATGGGATTAGCAAACTAATGGATGGAGCTTTCTTTGGCCTGGGTAATATAGAGGAATTGTGAGTATGCCTTGTTGTGGAATTTCTTTTAGAGGCTCTGAGTGTGGAGGGTTGGGTCCTGTATGGTTTCTCTTGCAGCAAGGCCATGCTGAGATATCAATGAGCACCACAGGAAAGGAGTATTTTCCATTTTTTTGATATCATGAGTGGTTACTTCAGGGCTGGAAAGATACAATTCCCCAGCCCTGAAAGTGTTCAAGACCAGGCTGGATGGGGCTCTGAGCAACCTGATGCAGTGGAAGGTGTCCCTGCCCCTGGCAGGGGGGTGGAAGTGTCTTTAAAATCCCTTTTAACCCAGACCATTCAGTGATTCCATGATATTGGTGCTCTCCCCAACATCTTCCCACTTGGTGATCAAAAACTTTGACTCTGTGTTGCTTTTTGCTGGTTTTTTGTTTGCAGTCCTCATACCATGGGACAGTTCTGTGCTGTGTGAGGGGCAGAGCAAGCACCAGGGTGTGCCATGCTGTGTTAGCAAAAGACTTCTAAAGTAGAAGTAATCTTAGAGAGTAGAGACTAGTTTTACTTCTGCCCCTGGATCACTTCAGCTGGTGTTGAGTTACACACTTCTTCATACACTTACCTTCTCTTGTGGTTTCAATGGGCTGAACACAATTGTTCATGTTGTGTTGGCTAAGGATTAATGTCACTAAGTCATTTTGAGATCCACAAGGTGGAAATTTTGTAAATAGACGTTTCATTGATTATCTCCTCGACAAATGTTTTTCCTTCTAATTCCTTAGAGAACTGGAACATAATAACTTAACAGAAGTAAACAAGGGTTGGCTGTATGGACTGAGGACATTGCAGCAACTCTATGTGAGCCAAAATGCCATCACCAGGATCAGCCCAGATGCATGGGAGTTCTGCCAAAGACTTGCTGAGCTGTAAGTCCTGGGCTGCTTTTCATTGGGGATTTTGGAATGTTGCAGTAACAGATTGGCCAGAATGAATTACCAAAGGAAGTGCTCCATTTCCTCCTTAGGCCCATGGTAATGCTGTGTGTTTCACTTCGATGTGTTCTGCTAGAGAAATTAATCACAGCACAATAGTTAATCAAGTGAGATAGCATCTTCATAATTAATCCCCCCTGCTTGCCTTTAAAGTGCATGTTCCATGTTTCCAGAGACTTGTCCTACAACCAGCTCACTCGCCTCAAGGAATCTGCTTTTGTGGGACTTGGCTTGTTGGAGAAACTGAACCTGGGTGACAATCGCATTAGTCACATTGCTGATGGTGTCTTCAGAGGGCTGACAAATCTTCAAACCTTGTAAGTACACAAAACTTCTCATTGGCACTGCAGTTTCAGGCAGTGAAGCTTTTGGAAATAAAGACAATGGATATTGCACTGAGTGGAAGCCTGAGATCATTGTTGGGTGCTGTCCTGCCTGCAGGTGTGGTGGGGCTGATAATCTTTTGGTTTGCCAAGATAACAGAGTTCCAGCCCAACTAAAACAAACCAACCACTCCATTTTAGTGGTGTTAAGAAACACTGACTTGGTGACCTTGAGTGCCCAAGATGCATATCCTACCGGTGTTGAGAGGTATGGAGCAAACAGCCTGGACCTCTTTATTCCAGAGGGTTTTGTTAGGCTTGGGACCTCAGAACCCAAGTAGTGAAGCCTTTTGTGTTGCAGAAGGTGTGGTTTAGCCCACCCTGCCTGTGTGCTGAAGCCACAGGCCTTACAAGGGGGTGTGGGGTTGCCTCTTGCTGTCAGGGACACAGCTCTGCACTTGCCAAGACCTTTCCTAGCAGCTGCAGCTGTTGGATATTTCTGAAAAGCCCCAATCCTGTCCCAAGTAGATCTGAACAGTTGTAATTATCCTAAACAATGGTACTTGAGAAAGGAGTGAAAGTTTATAACCCCTCTGTCACTTCATTAAATAAATGCTTAAATAAGCAAACTCACCGGAGAGATTTATGTAAGCAGTCATATTCTGTTAACCTTAATGCAACCTTTTAATGAAATAATTAAACCTAATTTCTTAGATTTAGAGTAGCATGAAAAAAAAAAAAAAAGACAAAAAAAAAGACCAAGAGTAGATTAATTAGTAGGTTTTCCTGGGCTCTCAGGGGTGTCAGCAGCCAAGGGGTTGGTCCTTTGCTTTGGGGCTGGAATGTGCAGGACAGGAGGGCACTGGTGATTAACAAGGCTCCAAGCATTCGTGCCCAGCCAGGCATGAGGAGCCAACTCCTCAGCTCACACAATGAGGGGCTTTTCTTTTGGGTTGCTCACTCGTTTTGCTAAGTGGTCTGAGTAGTGGAGTGTAAAAATACTTCAAACAGCAAGAGATACTGTGTAGCTGTGGGATTAGTTGTGTTGGTTGGTTCAGTGAGAAGGCTGATGTAAATATTTCTGTGTGTTCAGCTCCTGCCACTCTGCAGTGTTGGGAAATAAACTGTAAAGCTGATATTGGTTGCAAGATAATAAGAGCAAAGTAGGATTCAAGATGTAGCTAAGAATAGCCCTGAAGTTTTACATCTTAGCACATTATTTACTTCCTCATGCTGTGAGTAGTTTGGCATTTATATTCTCCAGCATTCCCAGTCTAAAATTCTGCAGCAGACCTGGAGAAAATTCTAGAAGCAAGTTTTAAATTGCAAGGATTAGTAACTTGGAAATAAATTTTGGCATATTATTCATCTCATTAGATCACATCCATGTCAAGGACTTTAGCTTGAATAATTTTTAAAGAGGAAAACACTTAATATGAGCAAGTATCAAGGCCATATTTGTTCAGAACTTGTGATGCATGAAACATGGAATTCCTTTCTTTTTGTCCTCAAATTTGAAGTGTGTATATGTATTAATTGTGGAGATTACTGTTAGCTGGTGTGAAGAACAAGACTCCCATGTTTCAAAATAAGAAGGTTAAGAAAATAATGTTCCCATTGATGGTGTCCTGGAGGTTGATCCCAGTCTTTTCCAGGATGGTGTTCTACACAATTTAGTCTCATCCAAGGAAGGAGATGCTTCACTTTTCCACCATTACCACATGGAAAGAAGTGTTTGAGTGATGTAGACAGTTGCCTGTGCATGTAGCTGCTTCTGTTTTGGAAGCTCCATCAAACTGTTGCTTATAATATCTGGTAAAACACAGAACTGACTGATTTGTATCCATGGAATTTCCTTTAAGCACACTCCTGTCTGCAGGGACTTCTGTGCATGGTGGTATCAGAACATGCTCTTGGCTCAGTCCATGCCAGTCAGGCTAAAACTGTGACTGAATTTATTCCTTCTTCTCTCTAAAAAGCATTTAATCCTCTCCAAACCATATTGCTCTATTGCTTTTGCTGTTTAGACCTCTCTTCTCCATAAGGGGCTGAAGTGCTGTGCAGAGGTCAATGAGAAATCCCATTAGCTGATAACGAGATTTGTGAGCAGAATACCAACTTCATTGGGAAAAATCTACCACTGTGTGCCTGGCAGGACTGCACTGTAACCTGTGTGTAATCTCTTAATATGCTAATGCTGGTGTAAGCCTGTTACTGGGGAAGATTAATGCTGCTGGTGTATTGCTTAATTCACTTACATGAACTAACTTGCTTCAGGAGCCTCTCCCAGCTCCTGGCAAACAGTCCCTCACATGACAAGTGCTGGTCAGACCGGGTCTTTCCTTAAATACCACATCAAGAAGTTGTGCTGCAGAATTTGTTTGTGGTTCTGGCTGCAGCAATGAGCATGAACAGTTTTCCCTTACAGCTCTGGAGGGAGAGATTCATCTCCTGACAAGCTTAGTTTTAGGGAAGATTTGAGGTCTTCCTGGTAAAAACTGTACCTGGTTGAGACCTTGCAGGTGACACTGTGCCTGGCCCTGCAGCAGTCAGGTCTCTTCCCCAGCTCACCACTAGCCATGAGCATGATGATGTTCCAAGACTTCTTTCTCAGAAAGTTCTTCTCCTGCAGGGACTTGCGGAACAACGAGATCTCCTGGGCCATAGAAGATGCAAATGAAGCATTTGTGGGACTCAGCAGGCTGGATAAGCTGTATGTATTACAAACCCTGGGAATGACAGCACTTCCCAGGCAGGCAGAGGAGAGGGAGAATGCAAAACATTAAGTAATTGTTAATCAATGACAAGAGGCAGAAAGCCTTTCTAGTGGCAGCTGTTCTCACTGGGTTCCCACTCGTGTGCCACAACCTCTTGGCAGAAGTTTGGGTTCCATGTTCAGAACATTGGATCTGGAGCACTGGATCACCTTGCAGGACCAACTGGAAGACATGAAGTTCAACTACTTGGCTGCATTTGCTGTTTCATAGCTCACTCTCTCTCTGTGATGATTTTTTGTGCTGCTTCAGTTTGGGTAAAAGTTACTGCCTATCACAAAAATAACCCCAAAACTCAAAGTATTTTTGAGCAAATATGGAACCCTGTTGAATTCACAGCTTTTCAGTTCTTAGACTATGCACCTTTCATCCAGTGCCATGTGCTTTGGAGGAAGCTCCATCCCATGGAGCTACAGACACTGGTTGTGAACTGGTGTGATTGTGGCACATTGGTGTTAGGAAGTTAGTGCTCCACTCCCAAGTTTTATTTGCCACTGTGTCATTCTGCTGACTTAAATTATCTTCTGGCACAGCTATAATCCAAATCTCTAAGTTAAGAAACTCTTCTTGGGAAAATTAATTGAGCCTGTAAGCTAAAAAAAAGTAATATTTAACCTTCTAGCTCAGATAGAATTAGAAAAAAACTTCATTTTTTGTGAACTCTGACACTCAAGACTGGTTTCTGGGGCTTTGTTTTTCAGAATCTTGCAAGGAAACCAGATTAAGTCAATTACCAAAAAGGCATTCTCTGGTCTCGAAGGACTTGAACACCTGTAAGTACTTTACTTGATAGAACTTCTAATTATTTGTCAGCTTCAGTCTTGTTCTCTCTGTCCATTTTCCAGGAATTTAACTGAAGGCAATATATGAAATCACCCTGACCCTTTATTGTGCTCTTTGCTTACAGAGATTTGAGCAACAATGCAGTAATGTCCATCCAGGAAAATGCCTTTGCCCAGACTCAGCTGAAGGAGCTGTAAGTTCATCACCATTATTTGCACAGCCACAGTGTATTTAGATTTAAGGATTGATAACACCTGCACCTTCATTTTCTTAGTTGCAGTTAATAGGAGACATTTTTTTTCCTGTAGTGTTGAACCATTAAGTTTTCCTTATCTTATGGTTTTGCAGCCAGCTCAGCACTCACTGCATGTGGGCAGTGAACAAAGGAAACAATTCATCAGGAATCTTTCAGTGGGGGTTAACAAACCCTACTTTTTGTCTTCCTATTTTTAGGGCTAGGGAAAGGCTTTAAAATTGACAACTAGACAAGAATTTTTACATGCTCAGCAGATGCTTAAGCTGCTGCAGCCTCTCGTGTTCTTCAGACATTGGAAGTATTCTAATGTGAAGTGACCTTCACACCCGAGACTAATCCTGCTGTAACACACTCCTTTCTGTGAGATAAAGTCTCTGAATATCGTGTAATCTGCTCTAAAACTTAGTGCATTAGTTAACCTTGGCCAGATGGACATAGTCTGCAAGATCTGCCAGTGTGAGGAGGCACATTTTAGGTGTTACAGACTTTTTTTCCCTTCTCTAATGTACCTTAGAAGTGAGGAATCACAGGCAAAGAGCAGGGTGGTGGAATCCTGGCTTGTTTGGTGCCTCTCCTCTCCCACTGAGGGATTCAGAGCAGATCACTTCTTAACTGCTGGACTATCTCCAGTCTGTCATCCTCAGAGATACTATTTAGGAACCTCTGCAAGCAGATGGTGGGGGAAAAAGTGACCCATTATTGTTTCCTGTTGGCAGTTCTTCTGTGGAGCAGGGAAAACTGATCTGTAGTTTATACCTGTATGGAGCAAATCACTTTCAGTCTTAAATATTTATCAGCTGGCATGAAAATGTATTGAGCATTGAGTAATGTCATGAGTAGAGGCTTCTACTCGTTTCATAAGGGCAGGTGTGTTTAGTTTGAGACATGGAGCTGCTCTGCAGGGTTGTGTTCCTTTTAATTGCTTTAAAGAGGGATGAGCTAATTGTAAACATAGGCTTCGTGTTTTGCTTTTTTGAACAAGTTGAATATCCAAGGTTATAAGCTCCAGAATCCAAGTGAAATAGAAGTTTTTAGCACCAACATAGATTGTTTCTAGCACAAATAGCTAAGATTTTATAATAAATACCCATAGGTGTAAAAGAATCCTGAAAATCTGGAGGTTTCTGCATGGATTAAGTTGTTTTGCTGCACGAAATCACATGCAGGAATGTGAAATAAACGAATCACCCTTTTGTTTTGCCTCCTTTCTGCAGGATTTTGAACACCAGCAGTTTGCTCTGTGACTGCCAGTTGAAGTGGCTGCCCCAGTGGCTCACTGAGAGCTACTTGCAGCAGGCTGTAAATGTTAGCTGTGCTCACCCTGAGTGGTTAGCAGGACAAAGCCTCCTCAGTGTGGACCCCGATGACTTCGTCTGTGGTTTGTATTTTGAATGACTTTTGATATAACAAGGTGGTAACACATGTCTGTGCAGGTACCTGATGAAATCAGGCACTGCTGGAGGGACTTGGTCTGGGCCATGATGCACACAAGGCATCTCTGAGTCTGCTGTGGAGTTTGGGGTTTAATTCTGTTTCTCTTTGCTCTGATTTGTGGTGTTTGAGCACTGAAGCTAACCTGAGGGACTAATTGTGTGAGACTGAATTGGTTTTCATTTAGGTTACTGGTAAAATCCAGTTATGCTTCCATTCTCCCTGCTTAGCTTTGGGAGGGCTGTTTGACACTTCCTTACTGGTTCTTGTCCATAGCAGCAAGGCTAGAGTATCATAGAATCATGGAATGGTTTGGGTTGGAAGTGACCTTAAAGATTATCCAGTTCCAACCCCTGCCATGGGCAGGGACACCTTCCACCAGCCCAGGTTGCTCCAAGCCCTATCCAACTTGGCCTGCAACACTCCCAGGGATGGAGCAGCCACAGCTTCTCTGGACACCAGAGAAGTAGTTAGAGTAGTTCAGACTAACTAACAATAGTTAGGGTAGTTCAGACTCTCTGCACTCTGATGCTCCATATATGCAATGTTTATCTGGTCTCTACCACCACAATTTTGGACATAAACCTGTTTATGGTTGTAACTGAACTGTGAGATGGAAAACTTTGCCCAGAGTCCTGGGTGAAGTTTGTGACAGGTCTGGAAATACTCTGGTGTTCCCTTTTCCATGTGACCAGTCTGATCAGAGTTACTTACCTACAGGCAATTCTTTCATTGCTTTGGTGGTAAAGGCCACACTAATCCTCCTGTAGGAGCAATCACCCTCTTCTCCACCTCCTATCAGCACTGTGGGGCCTGACACTGCTCTGTGTGTGCCTGCCAGAGTGTCTTTGCTGAAATAATGGGTACTGAAGTCACTCTCATCGAGTGGGATGAGATAGTGAACTGCCACCTTGCTGTGCTTTGTACTTGTAGAACTTCAAGGCTCTTCAGGGTATTTAAAACTATCTGAAAGTCTCAGTGCTTTGTGGAATGGGAATAGCTCTTCAGCTGAGCAGGACTGTTGGGTGTGATTTAAATAGAGCAAGTTCTAGTTGGACCAAAGGCAGGAGCTGCTCAGCACTGCACTTCTGTGCTGATTGTTTCCCATGCTGATTTTTCTGCCTACCTATGCTTCTCATCCTCCTTCACAGCTTGATTCCCAGCTGAAAACAGCTGAATTTGTGCCCCTCAAGCAGAACATCTGCTCCCCAAGTTTACTTTGGGGTATTTCGAGTGAGTTTTCTCGTGATGTTAATTGGAAGTTGAAAAGGAAAGTAGCTAATTCTGGTGGTTTTCTTTTCAGACAACTTCCCAAAACCACAGATCAGAGTGCACCCAGAGACCACAGTGGCTCTGCGAGGCATGAACGTGACCCTGAGGTGCACTGCAGTGAGCAGCAGTGACTCTCCCATGTCCACAGCCTGGCGCAAGGACAGCGAAGTCCTGTATGATGCAGAGGTGGAGAACTTTGCCAGGTACCAGCAGCAGAGTGCTGAGGTGCTGGAATACACCACTGTGCTGCACCTCTTCAATGTCAACTTCACTGATGAAGGGAAGTATCAGTGCATTGTCACCAATCACTTCGGCTCCAACTATTCCAACAAAGCCAAGCTGACTGTCAATGGTAAGTGACAGTGCTAACAAAGGACAAACACTAAAGCTTTATTTGAGTGACTACAAGGCTACTTTTCACTAGAGCTGGCCTAAAATAGTCTTGCAAGTCTGTCTCACTGGTGTTTAGAAATATCAAACATCTTTTTATAAAGCGAGAGAGAAGTGATGTGGGGTTTTTTATGGGTGAAAAGCCTCTGTTCACTTTTCCAAAGGGGCAGTTATCTCCCAGGCTTTCATTAGAACACAATTAGTTGTTCACCCGTTAAATGGAGGTGGAATTCTTTAAACTGAAAGCTCCCTCTGGTGTCTCTTCAGAACTCAGCACCTTTCTCACATGTGTGTGAAGCTGGGGAAGATGCCCCTAAAAATAACTACTAGGACTGGGAACAAACTCTGAAAAGTCAAGTATGAAATAGTTTGGGTTTGAACTGTCGTGATTCTGTTTATTTTGGCTTGAGGGAAGGGAGGCAAGAAGACAATGTTCACATCAGTCAGCACACCACTCATCCATGGCATCTGAGAGCAGAGATGATGAGATGGAAGTTCATCTTCCCTGTTACCAGGGAAGAAGTGTGACAAAGGGCTTAGGAAGAAGACTAAACCTTTTCCCTGTCTTCTTTCCATGAGAAATGTTGTTCTTTGCATCATCTTAAATAAACTGAATGGCTTTAAACTGAAAGAGAGTAGGTTTATGTTGAATATTAGGAAGCAATTCCTCCTGTGAGGGTGCTGAGACACTGGCACAGGTTGCCCAGAAAAGCTGTGGTTGCTCCATGCCTGGGAGTGTTCCAGGCCAGGTTGGACAGGGCTTGGAGCAACCTGGGCTAGTGGAAGGTGTCCCTGCCCATGGGCAGGGGTTGGGACCTGGATGGTCCTTCCATCCCAAACCATTCCAGGATTCTATGAACACTGCAAGTAGTGTATTTAAATCTGGAGGACAACTCTTAGAAATGACCACTGGAAATCTGAGCAGTTCTTGGGGGAGAATCTGCCTCTCTCTTAGGGACAACTTCAGCTACGTTTCAAATATGTTTGTTTTGATACTTTCTCTCTGCTGTGGAGCTTTTGCTGTTTTTTTTACCTGGTCCTGACAATGCTGAATCGATGTCTCCTTTGCTCCAGAGCTCCCTTCTTTCCTGAAAACCCCCATGGATCTCACCATCCGCACCGGGGCCATGGCCAGGCTGGAGTGTGCTGCTGAGGGCCACCCCACCCCACAGATCTCCTGGCAGAAAGATGGTGGCACAGACTTCCCTGCTGCAAGAGAGAGGAGGATGCATGTCATGCCTGAGGATGATGTGTTCTTCATTGCAAACGTGAAGATGGAAGACATGGGCATCTATAGCTGCATGGCCCAGAACATCGCGGGGGGACTCTCAGCCAACGCCACCCTGACTGTGTTGGGTGAGTGCTGTGCTGGTCTGTGCTGGTCTGTGCTGGACTGTGCTGGTCTGTGCTGGTCTGTGCTGGTCTGTGCTGGCAGGTGGATCCCTGCACATCTGTAGTGGTCATGTAGCTTAGCTGTAAGCAGCCAGCTGAAATCTTAGAGAATGAAGGTAAAACACAGAGCAGCAGTTGATGTGATTTCTGAACAGTGAAGCTTTAGAAGCTGAGCTGCAGTGCTGCCCAGTGGAGATTTGATCAAGGCAGATGGGGCAAACTGACAGAGAGCAGGTTTAGAGTATATGTTAGGAAGAAATTCTTCCCTGTGAGGTGCTGAGACACTGGCACAGGTTGCCCAGAGAAGCTGTGGCTGCTCCATCCCTAGGAGTGTTCCAGGCCAGGTTGGATGGGGCTTGCAGCAACCTGGGCTGGTGGAAGATGTTTCTACCCATGGCAGGGGGTGGGATGAGATGACCTTTAAGATCCTTCCAACCCAAATCATCCCATGTTTCTATGAAGTTATCTTACAATTTTTTTCCTCCACTCTCCCAGAAACTCCCTCCTTCGTGAGGCCTCTGGAAGACAGGACAGTGACCCGTGGTGAAACTGCTGTCCTGCAGTGCATAGCTGGTGGCAGCCCTGCCCCTCGCCTCAACTGGACCAAGGATGATGGTCCTCTGACCGTCACCGAGCGACACTTCTTCGCCGCGGCTAATCAGCTCCTCATCATCGTGGACGCTGGGCTGGAGGATGCTGGGAAGTACACCTGCATCATGTCCAACACCCTGGGCACAGAGCGTGGCCATATTTACCTGAATGTCCTGGCATCCCCCAACTGTGATTCTTCCCAGAGTGGCATTGCCCACGAGGAGGATGGCTGGACCACAGTGGGGATCGTGATCATCGTCGTGGTGTGCTGCGTGGTGGGGACGTCCCTGGTGTGGGTTATTGTCATCTACCACATGAGGAGGAAGAGTGAGGATTACAGCATCACCAACACAGGTAAAGTACAAAAGCAACAGTCTTTGGCCCAGTTTTTAATCCAAAACACTTGAAATTTCTGGATTCATTACAGATGGATAAGATTAAAGAACTGAAGATTTCTTTCGAAAATCCCTTCAGGGATTTGCTCAAATTCCTTCATTTTAGAGGTTCTTTTAAATATCAGAAGTGTGCTAATTCTATTCCTTATACACTAGGTTTGTCCTACATTGAGGGCAAACCAGTAAAGTTTGGAAATAAATATTTGAATAAACTTAGAAATATTTTCAGGACCTGAAATAATGTGGGTAAATTTCCATCCTGAGCCTGTAAGCTTGGAACTGGCTATGCAGATTTTTAATCATTGATGCAGGGAAAAAAAAAAGATAACTAGGTAGGAAAAAAAGATACCTAGGAGGTGAAATTCTGGATGTTCTTGTGAATGTGGAGAATAGTGTTGGGAAAACCTCGAAATCTTCATGCTGTTAGTGTCATGAGTGTTAATTTTGCCTTGCAGAGGAGATGAACCTACCTGCTGACATTCCCAGCTATCTGTCCTCCCAAGGAACACTGTCAGAGCCTCAGGAAGGCTACAGCAACTCGGAGGCAGGGAGCCATCAGCAGCTGATGCCTCCAGCTGGCAGCTTCGTGCACAAAGGCACAGATGGTAAGCAAAACCCTCAGGTGTGGTACCTGTGCCAGCACAGGTGAAGTGTCAAGGCAGATTTTTAGCCTATTTCTTTCCTTTGGCATCTCAAGAGCCCAGGCAGAATCATAGAATCATAGAATTTAAGGGTTGGAATGGACCTTACAGCTCATCTAGTCCCAACCCCTGCCCTGGGCAGAGACACCTCCTCACTAGATCAGGCTGCTCAAGGCTCATCCAGCCTGGAATGAACACCACCAGGGTTGGGGCAGCCACCACATCCCTGGGGAACCTGTTCCAATGTCTCCCCAGAAGAGGTGGAAATAGAGTTTGCTTGGAAGACGACTTGCTGTACCTCTTGTCCTTGGCATGAAATTCCTACCTCAGCCAGACATAAGGTGTCTGTGCTATTTCCTATCTTGTTTGGACACTTTTCAGGAGTGTCATTCAGTCTACAGAGATGCTATTTTTTGCCATCCAAATGCTGAGGAGCCATCAGTCCTTATGTAGGCTGCCTTGAAAAGTGATCCCTCAGTGCAAGTTTTTCACACCTGTCCCATGATCCATTTCCTCTAGTCTAGTCCCACTGCACTAGAGTATCATAGAATCAACTTGGTTGGAAGAGACCTCTAAGATCATCGAGTCAAACCCTACTGGTCACTAGACCACGGTGCCACATCCAGTCTCAGCTTGAAAACCTCCAGGGATGGTGAATCCACCACCTCCCTGGGCAGCACATTCCAATGCCTGAGCACTCTGTCTGTAAAAAAAGGAAGGAGTCAATCAGGAAGGAGTTGAGAAGCAGCTCAGCTCAGTGACCACTTTATCATCAGCTCTGAGGTGTGTTGGCTTGCAGGACCAAGTCAGGTCCAAGAGCAGATGTGGACAGGTATTCCCAGTTTGATTCCAGGGCTGTTTCAGCCTGGTTCCCTAGCTGGCTGGACCTGTATGGAGCCCTTAAAACAGGAGAGCATGTCCATGGTTATCCCTGGTCAGCCTCAGAAGGGTAGTGCTGTGAAGAATTTGGGTGAGGGGAACATGGGGAGTTTGATTTCTCAAGCCAAGTACTGTGTAAAGGCCTTTCAAACAATGCTGCTGTAAGACAGGATCACACCAGGATGTAAAATCCATGGAAATCAGGCACCCTCATCCTTTCTGAGACTATTCTGCTTTTCCATTATGTTTATCAGGTGGGGCAGCCCCACTAGTGATCTGCTCAGACTGTTACGACAACGCAAACATCTACACCCGGAGCCGAGAGTACTGTCCCTACGCCTACATCTCCGAGGAGGATCCCCTGGATCAAACACTCCCAAATCTCATGGTGCAGATGCCCAAGGAAGCATACACAGCACGTACCCAGCATGAAGCCAGTGCTCTGGATAATCTCTTAGCAGACAGAGACATGCCTGTCTTCCTTAGCAGCCACGACAAAATAAGTGAGGAGAAAATCTCCTCCCAGCAGATTAATGGTGAGTGTCCTCTTTTCCTTTTGTTGCTTTGTGGATTCCCAGCTAACTTTGGCTTTCCTTGTGTTGCCCTTCAGTAGTGATATACACAGTTAATCCTTCAAGTGCCTGTAGTTTGTGGAGTAACTTTGTGTTTATTAAGCACTCCTTCTCCAAAGCAGCTCTCAGCTTGCATCCAGTACCCAAGAGTTGAAGAGAGTGATGTTAAAAAGATGGAATCTCTTCATCTGCAGTTCATAAAGTTTGTGGAATGTGAGACTTTGCATGTGCATCTATCAGCCAAGAGTTGGAGCTTCACATAAGAAATTCAAATAGCCCTTTTTTGAGCTGGCCTGAGGTTCAAAGAACTCCTTGAATCGGTTGTTTTTCTGTTGATTTTCTTCCAGATCACCTTTTTAAAAACTCATTCTGAAACTGTGTGTATTTCTGGTTGTTGTAACAAATTGCTGGAAAGGGAGAGCATCCAGTAAAGTATGCTCTCAGAAACAGAGGAAATTACCTCAGAGCAGCTGTT
>NW_008686331.1:21111-21816 GCF_000695815.1 Acanthisitta chloris
TGACCAGGGAAGGACCCGAGGGAACAGCGGGAGCAGTGGCAGGGGAGGGTTAGGCTGGAGATTAGGGGAAAACTGCTTCCCCCAGAGGTGTTTGGGCACTGGAACAGGGTTAGGTTGGATATCAGGACAAGGATTTTGCCGCAGAGGTGTTTGGGCACTGGAACAGGGTTAGGTTGGATATCAGGACAAGGATTTTGCCGCAGAGGTGTTTGGGCACTGGAACAGGGCTAAGTTGGATGTCAGGACACGGGTTTTCCCTGAGAGTGTGTTTGGGCATTGAAACAGGGTTAGGTTGGATATCAGGACAAGGATTTTGCCGCAGAGGTGTTTGGGCACTGGAACAGGGTTAGGTTGGATATCAGGACAAGGATTTTGCCGCAGAGGTGTTTGGGCACTTCAACAGGGTTAGGTTGGATATCAGCACAAGGTTCTTCCCCCAGAGGTGTTTGGGCACTGAACAGCTCCCAGGGCAGTGCTCACAGCCTGACAGAGCTCCAGGAGTGTTTGGCCAATGCTCTCAGGCACAGGGTGGGATTTTGGGATGTCCCATGCAAGGCCAAGAGTTGGACTCGATGATCCTCGTGTGTCCCTTCCAGCTTGGGATTCTCTGTATGAACTTGCTCCAGTTCATCTTCTCCTTTTTTCTCCCTCAGAGCCCTTTCAGCTTCCCCTGTGGGGAGTCAGCAAGGACGTGGCACACTCCCA
>NW_008686332.1:0-232 GCF_000695815.1 Acanthisitta chloris
CACCCAGCCAGCCGGGGCTCACCCAGCGCGGTGATTGCCACCTTTATCGCCTGCACTTCCAGAGACACTCTGTCGCTAAACAAAACAGAGCGATTTAGCTGTGACCAGTAAAATCCCAGTGAAGTGACAGCGGGCATCTCGCAGCCACCCTGCGCCGGGAGCCGCTGTGTAAAACCTGTTAACTGGCCTGTGTTTGCGTTACAAAGATCAGGCAGTAAAACGCAGACTGGTT
>NW_008686332.1:323-6924 GCF_000695815.1 Acanthisitta chloris
AGGGTCGGGTTCTGGGCTGGCGGTGCTGTCACACTGTGGCTCTGCCAGCCAAGCTGCAGCTCCAGGGTGGGAGGGATGGGGCAAACCCAGTTGGGGCCCAGCTCCCTCAGCCCCAGCGTGGTGACATCGGGCACTGAGTCCTGGCTCACCTGCAGGTGACACCAGGCAGGCTCTTGATGGGGCACCACAAAGGTTTGTCACTGATGGGGTTTCCCCAGACCTACTCTGTAATTAATCGACAGGGAATTAGTTGCACTAATTTCCCTTAGCTGCTATAGAAGCTTACTGCAAAAAACATCCCACCTGCCATGACTCTGGCATCCTGGGATGTGGCAGCTGCAGGGGGGGGCCAGAAAGCCCCTGGGATGTCCTGGCACAGGCCAGGGAGTGCCAGCACAGCACAAGCAGGAGAAGCACTGGGCCAGTGCTTTATGGTCCTCTCCCACGTTCTGGGAAAATGTGAACTATTTTGTGACCAATGATATTTTATAACAAGACTGGATGTGATTACCCATGTGTACCTAGGGGAACAGCTTGTACCGTTCAGGATTCGTTATGTAAACTTGGGTGAGAAGGTCTTAAAACCCAGGAGGAAGGCATTGGTGTGAGAGGCGTTGTGGCAACAGGGTGATTCACCCGATTCACCCTGGCTCCGGCAGCTCCTGCCTCTGCTGCGCACGGGGTGAGCACATCCCACGGGGACTGCAGTGAAGCTGCAGTGAATAAATCTAGGGAATGCATGTTTTGAATCCCTAGAAACACACTGGGACAAAGCATTCGAGTGGCAGAAGGCAGATTTGACCCCATATCCCATACCCCACACCTGGTGTTGGATGAGGCTGGGCTGGCTCAGTTGCCGGAGGTTTCGCTCTCCCGTGGGCAGTGGACAGGCAGGTTGGGCATACACTCGTTCATGTCACTCGGTCCCACAGAGCCTTTGCTGGAGCATCCCCTCCTGTGCTTCATGTCTCACTGCTTTGGAAATGCTGCCAATGCCAAGGGTCCTGAGGGCACCAGTGGTCCTGGGAGAATCACATGGAGTGCTGAGCAGGGCCAGCAGCCCACTCACATGCCCAGCAGCACAGAGAGTGCAGACCCCACGGGGTGCAGCTCCCACACAGCTCCTTTGGGAAGGGAAACTGAGACGGGAGTGCAAGACTGGGAGGGACAAAGTGGAGAGGGAGTGTTAGAGGAAAGTGCCAAGGCCTGGGTGAGGATAGGAGAGGACAGAGCAGCAGGAACACACTGTCTGCAGCCCCAGGGGTGGGTGTGTTTCCCTGTTTACACCTCAGGCTGTGTTACAGCTGGGCTGGGGAGCAGGTATTGCTGTAGGTCAGCACCCTGAGCCCACAGCTGCCTGTGCTGGGGCTGAAGGGGAGAGCCATGGTGCAGCACAGCTGGCTGCTGCAGGAACCCGCTGAGCGGCATTCCGCCCTAAGCCGCAGGGACAGGGACAGCGACAGGGACGGCTGGCAGAGCCCCTGCCCTCTGCCACCACTGCTCCCACTGCCACCTTCAGCTCCCCATGGCCAGGCCATCCGGAGCCTGCAGTGCTCTGGACAGGGATGAGTGGGATGTGGAAGAGCCTTTGCTTTTGGGAAGAATGGGGACAGATGGAGAGAAAAGAATTTCATAAACCCTCACAGGCTTGGGGTGCTGCTGCCAGAACAGGTCAATCCCAGGAGCAGAGCCTCTCAGGAGTGGAGTGGTGGATAATTGTGCTGTCATTCTGTGATGCACCGTGTGTCCAGCACAGGCACCTTGTGTTGGCGGTGATCAAGTGGCTGCAGACTGGCTGGTGCAGCCTGAGCAGGCAGCCCTGGCTCAGCCCGGGGTGAGGTGAGGCCACTGGGGCTGGCTGGGCTGGGTGGACGAGCACATGTGGGCACAAGGGCAGCACTGGGTGGGCACCCCTGGGAGTCTGGTGGAGCTGAGGGCTGTTGCCAGCGCTGCCCTCTGGAGCAGTGTGGCACTGAGACCCCAGCGCAGCATGGGGCATCAGCAGAGGCTGTGAGCAGCAGGGAGAGCCGGGACCGGTGCTGCCCACAGCCAGAGTGGCACAGCAGGGCAGTCCAGTTTGGATGGGAATGCCCAGCCCTGCGATGGCATTACGGCGTGTGCCTGCGGAGGCGTAGGCTCCCGGCGAGGACTCTGCACGTCCCGGTCAGTCCTGTTCGCAGGGAGATGCCAGCGCCGGGATTAGTGCTGGGGCCGTGTCATGGCATGTCACTGCGGACCGAGCTGCAGCCGCGGGTCAGGCTGACTCATGCTGCCTGAACTGCTCCGGGGCTGCCACAGCTCCACGGCCACGGCGCGGGATGCTCTGACTGCTGGAAAATTCTTCCAAAGTGTGGAGCACAGACCAGGCTGGTGGGGACGGCTCGGACTGGGTGTCTGGTGTGAGGAACTGCCCCGGGGCGGCCCAGCTCTGGCTGCTGGCAGTTCCAGCGCTGGCTCATCCTGCCCTGAAGGCGAAGGGGTGAAACTAAACTATTCACGATCTCCAGCTCTGTTTGGTCTCCTCAGAGTTGGGTGTGAGCACAGGAAGAGGCTCAGAGCCTGGATTTTCCATAGGCATGTGCTGGAGATGCCTTTTCCCAACCCAACCCCATTTATATTAATGAGGCATTTAACTTCCAAACCTGTTTGTGGACCACTGGATGTCACCTCTCTGGAAGGGGCCTGGGCAATGTTTAACCCTGTTGGTGCTGCCTGGCTGAGTGTGCTGGGAGCAGCTTTGGGCAGCTGCCCCTTCACTCTGCTCTGGGGGAAGCTGGGGTCACCCCTCCAGGCTGGCATCCCCACACTGACAGATTCCTACCATCCAGCAAACCTTCTCTGTGCAGCTGGATTTTCCTCCTCCTCAGCTGTTTTACCCCGTACAGCTCCTCCACCACCTCCGACTCTCTCCCCTCTGGCATTGGCTGGTGCGGGGGCTGCGGGGGAGGGGTTTGCCCCCTGCTCCGAGGGCTGGCCCCGGCATGCCAGCAGCCTTTCCTGTGAGTCACCAGCACCTGCTGCTGCAGGTTTGTTTTGACATCTCTCCCTAGCTTTGCCTGCAATGCTGCCTGCACCTTCACTGTGTTCTCGGGTACCACAGCCACTCCCTGGCAGCCTCGTGGTGCTGTGAAGCTGAAGCTGTGGCTCTGTGGGGTTGGGGCCATCATCATCCTCATCCAAGAGCACGGGAACTCTGGCTGCATGGGTTTCCCAGGGCCAGGAGGAGAGTGGGGGCTGCTGGCAAGTAGGGGTCTGTCTGCTCTTGGGCCCTGACTGGAGCTGTCTGGGCTCCCACCACTTGTCATGAATCTCCTGGGAACACTGTCCCCATGGCAAGAGACCAGGCTTGCCACTTGACCCTGGAACTGCAGATATGGAGGACAGGCTGTTGCTGAATCATGGATTTTACAGGATGTTGTTCCCAAAAACTCTGAGCTGAGATTCTCAAATGATGTGGGTTTATGGTGTTTAGTGTGTGCCAGTCCTGAATTCTCAGCCTGCCCTGGATGATTTTCTGTGTTAAAGGTGACCCAGGAGTTCAGCACAGTTCAGTGTATAATGCACATTGAAGTTTGTAGCTCTGTGTCTCTCTGTCTCCTGAGGATTATTCAGACATGGAAAAAAGGTGCTGCACCTGTCCTGAGGGAAACTGCAAACAGCACCTGCAGAAGACCTGTGCTTTTCAGAGAATCTAAAGCCAGTGTTCATCCCAAAAAGTGCCTGTCAGGGCACATGTCCCAGGGTTATCAGTGGGAGAGCCCTGACATTCCCACTGCTGGGAACACTGCAGGTCAGCAGCCTTGTTCTCCATCAAAGGATATTTTCTTTACTGGAACTGCAGTTCTCAGTATAAAGTGTGGCCAGTCCCTCCAGCTGCTTTTGTGCAGGGCTGGCACCATTCTGTTTATTTTCCAAGGCTTTTGTTTTGCTCTGGGGAGGCTTTAGAAACACAAACCCCTCACCCATCCTGAACTGTGCCAGTTGCTGGTGCCTTCCCTGGCCACAGAGCCAGATGCAGGGCGATGCTGCAGGCAGCAGCTGCAGGGGATTCTCTCCTTCTGGGGTCCGATTGCATGGTCAGCACCTGCTGATTTAACCCAGCTCTGGAGGCTGGAGGGTTGCTGGCAGTGGGCAGAGGTGCTTGAGTGGTGTGAGAGGACGGGGACACCCAGTGAGCAGCTCAGCAATGGGAAAGGAGCTGTACCAGCAGCAAGCTGAGCTCTGGCAGCCTCTCCTTGGTGCTGCCTGCACCAGTTGTGAACAAACCTTGTGGAGAGCTGTGGTCTCTTGGGTGCTGCTGCACACACAGGTGTGGATGTGGAATGGAGGAACTGTGGTATATCCCATTTTGTGATGTTTGCTGGGTTTCCTGAGGAGGTGACTCCCTCCCTCCCACCACCATATGCCCCTTGCAGGCTGTGCTCTGTGAGTTGGAGTCACAGCTGACCCATTGGGAGGAAGATCCTCAGTCAGATGTAACTGAGCCAAAACAGCTCCTGTGTCAGCAACACCAAGCTGGCAAAGAAGGAGTTTGTGGTCAGATGTTCCCTATCTCTGGACTTTGCTGTTATTTCCACCACTGCTGTAGTGGAGACAGCTCATGCCTGCAGCACTGAGTGGGGAATGGCACTGAAGTGTGTGGGGCTCCCTGGCCTGCTCTGCTCTCCTCTAGGTCTGTCCTGCCACTGTTGCCCATGGGGCAAAGCCTGTGTGATGTGTTGGTGTTTGATGATGTTAGAGGTGATGGGGATGAGCCAGGTTTACCCTGAGCTCCTTGCTGAGCTCTCAACAGGGACTCTGAGGTCCTGTGGTCTCTAAGGGACTGCCCAGGAGTAGAGCTGCCTGGGGCCACCTGAGGTTCCAACATTTTTGGTCCCTCATGGTTGACTCTGCTTTCTGAAGGGCATTTTTGCTGTTGCTCCCATTTGCACCTTACCTGCTCCTGAGATGGGTCCAGCAGCATCCCCCACCTCATCTCTACAGAGGGCACCTGGCTGGGGGCTCAGACCTGCTGAGAACCCACAGCCTCAGGGCAGATAGGCAGGTGCCATCAGCTTGTGGGATGCCTGCATGGAAATAACTCATATAGTGCTGATTTGAAAACAAGAAAAGACAAAGCAATTACTCAAAAATAAATCTTTATTTTTTCAGTTTATCATCTATTTAAATAATCCCATTAAAACAGGTATTATTGCACATTAAAGAACCTTTCTGGATTCTTGCTGCCCTATATAAAATAAGCTCATAGAAAAGGAAAGGAAAGGAGTCTGGTGCAGGACTGGCATCTGGGGAAGGGCACTGCAGCAGTCCCTGGCCACCTGTGCACAATGGGTTGGGGCAGTGGGAGCAGCACAGCTCGGAGCACAGGAGGCAAAACACAGGTGCTGGCACTGCACTGGGGATCTGAGTGGGTGTGGGCAAGGTGAATGAGGTACAGGTGGGAAGAGGTTTCCTCTGGCTGCCACTGCAGCCCTGCCTGGCTCCATCACCCCCATGGGCACTGCCAGCTCCAGGGTAGGCAGGTGGGGAACTGGGCAGCTGCAGGAGGAAGTCCTTGCCTGGGGCTGAGCAGGAAGAGAGCAGCCAGCAGCATGAGAGGCTTCTAGGAAGTCACTTAACAAGCTCCTTGGAAGTTATGTTTAAGGGCTGGCTGAGTGATGTGGAATGGAACAAGCTTGCAGAGGATGCACTTCATTACTGCACTCTGAATTGGATTTTGTGCCCTGTCAGATGATTCTTTGGGGATGACTCGGGCTCTCCTGCCCAAGCTGTGTAATAACTTGTTCTACAAGCACATCTCTGGCTGTCCTGGCTTTTCATCTCTGAATAAAGAGCTCCTCAGGCCACTGCTGGAATCAGGTTTCTAATGAAAATTCAAGTGAGAGCTTTCCTTTTATCTGTTTTGTGCTCTTCCCAAGCCTCCATCATGCCCCTTCCTACAAATGCCATGCTGCATTCCTGAAAGCCTGTTTTTTTTCCCAAAAGTCCAGTCACACAGCAGGGAGCAATTAGTGTTAATGCTCAATGTGGCATCAATCTTCTGCTGTGGAATAATTCCTGCCCACATGCAATGGGGTGTGTGCAGCTGGTGTGCTAATGTGTGCCTCTGCCTGGTGAGACAGCCCAGCTCAGTGCCACATCCTGCTCCAGCCATCTCCTGCCATCATTAACTTGAGAACTGATGCTGCTTGACGCTCCTAATGTCTCTGAGCCCTTGGCTTTTATGTCTGAGCTTTGCTCAGGGCAGTTTTGAGTGCCAGTTCAATCCCTGAATAAGGGTCTGACTTGACAGCCCTTCAGTGCTCATTTGTGCCTTTCAGCCCTGGACACGTGGGTCCAGCACCCACCTCTTTGGGCATCTGGGTGGGTGGGTGACAAGTGTCAGTGCTGGCCGAGCTCCAGCGTGTCGGGCAGCTGCTCTGTGAAGGCGTGCCGCAAAGTGCTGTAGTTGGGGGGGGGAGTCCTGGGCAGGGGGCTGTCCTGGGGCAGCGGCAGGCGCAGGGCCGTGTTGAAGGTGGGCAGGTCCTCGTCGATGCAGACAGGGTTGTCGTGGCCATGTCTTTCCACGTCCCTGGCCTGGGGAGGCTTCCCCGACCCGGCA
>NW_008686332.1:7180-16914 GCF_000695815.1 Acanthisitta chloris
TTCTGCCACTGGCGCCGCATGACGATGGAGAGCGAGTCGATGAAGAAGACCTCAACGATCTCGATGACGCAGACGACAGAGCAGCTCATCCAGAGGCCCAGCTGGCCACCAAAGTTGGACAGGAGAATCACGAGCTGGAAGAGCAGAGAGCGCAAGGTTACTGGCTGTGGTGGGAGCGTGTGTGGTGCTGTTACAGTGTGCAGGGAGGCTGCACTGAGCCAGGGCACCTAGGGTTTGCTGAGTGCTCCCAAATGCAGTGGGCCCATCTCTGCTGCCTGTGTTGTTCTCTGGCTCTGCTTCAGGAGAAGTTCAGAGCTGGGCTTACTGCGGGCAGCCCATGGGCTGCCCCGGCGCAGGGCTCGGGGCTGGACAGGCAGAGATGTGGCCCCAGATAAGGGCTGCAAAGGGCAGGACCAGCCCTGAGGTGCATCTCTGAGATCAGCTTCCTGCCCCTGCCTGGATGGGATTGCTCCCCTGGGCGGGTGAAAGCTTCCAGCCTGCGTGGGAGGAAGAGCCACATCTCCCCAGGGCTGAGCAGGGCCCAGCTGTGCTCACTTACAGTGTTGGCAGGATTCTCTGAAATGAACCTCTCGTTCAGGTCCTTGTAAAACACCATGAGGTTGGCAAGGTCCGTCCTGGGGGAAGCAGAACACAGGCAGAGGGTTAGTAAAACAATAACATGAAACATACTGAAAAACTATGCAAATAACCAGTTGGACCAGTAGGGCTGGGCTGCTCCAAGGGAGCTTTTTCCCCAATTGCCATCATTAGGGCTGCCGAGATTGTATCAGAGCTGGAGGTGCAAGGCAGGAACACACAGGGGGACTTACTTGTTCAGCTTCTTGTTGAGTTTTTGCCCTTTGTCCCAAGAGAGAACTCGAAGCATCCAGTCCTGGAGAACAGACAGAAAGTGCTGCTTTAGCTGTGTTTGCTTGTGCAGAGATCCCCCAGGCAGTGACTTATGCTCCACACCTCCTCAGGCCAGTGTGGGTACCAGGACTGAGTGTTTGTGACAGACCAGCTGAGCCCGAGGGGATCTCCCAGACCACAAGACAAACTCCAGCTTAATAGTGAACTCCTGCAGGGGAAGCCCTGACTTGGACACTACAGACTGCCCCTGGGAACAACAGCATGAAGTGCTGATGACCACTTCAGCACCTCCTGCTTCTGCACTGAATCTCTGGTGTTACGCAATGCCTTGTGCCAAGCTGCTGTCCCGGCAGAGCGCAACTGGGGACTGACCTCTGACACGGTGGATGGCCACTGGGCAATGCTGGTGGTGAGTGCCCACTCCTTGAAGCTGCAGAGAGAGGCAGGATGTCACTTGTAAGCTCCAACTCCCACACACACACAGCACTTTACCTCTGGTCACGGCCAGGACTTACCTGCAGGCGTCTTTGCAGATCTGCTGGCAGCCCAGCTGCTCCTTCACGAACTTCTCGTGCAGTCTGTAGTAGCAGTACACTGCAGGGAGGGAGTGGGACTGGTGTGAGAAGCCAGAAAGAAAAGCAAAGATCTCTTACCTGGGCTGGACTGGGGGGCTGGGGTGTAGGTGGCCTTTGTGGCCAATGCCTACATGGTGGGGATAAAAAGATTGACCTTGCAAATATTACAAAATACTCCGTGAAGTGGCTGTGGCATGAACAACTGCCTCACCTAGTCAAGCCCTCCACTCCACTGTTCTGTGGTGGGCATTGGTGACAAGCCATGAGGGCAAGTGTCACAAACCAGTCAGTGTGAACAAGAGGGGCACTTCTGGCCCTGCAGTGTGGGGCCTTCAGCGGGTTAAGGCAGATTTGCCTCATCCCAGCAAGCTGCATGGCTGGAGGGTGCAGGGGCTGTGTGACTGGGCTGATGCTGTGGAGGATGTGTCTGGCAGTGGTTGCTGAGGCACGTGCAGTGCAGGAGGTGTTTCAATACTCACTCCAGTTTGGGTTCTTCTTGTAGTTGCAGTACTCAGCCCCTGCGGGTAAGGGCTGCGCGTACTGGGCGCAGCCACACGAGTCCACCATGGCCTTCTGGAAGCAGGAGTGGAGGCAGATCTGGGGAGAACAAACAGAGCCAGGGGCTAAGAAGCAGCACCAGGGTCCAGGCTCCGGTGCATCTAAAAACATCCTGCTTGTGAGAGCAGCAGCAGAGAACCCCATTTCCCTGGGCTTCAGATTCCGCTCTGAGTGAATACAAACACGGGCAGAAAGTGCCATGGAGGGTTTAGGTTCTAGTGTAAGAAATAAGAATATAATCCTCTCTGAGGATTATATATATGGGGGAGTTGCGAATGCCCCCACTTCCCCTACACCCACCAAAGGTTTTGGTGTTTCAGTTGCTCTTTCCAGAGCCAAGGAGAAGGTTTTTGGCCTGCCATGGTACATGGCCCATGAATCACCAACTAGGTGTGGGAAGTGACTCACTGGTGAAAACGTTCACAGCTTCCACCAAACCGTGCTGGTGTCTATTGGGAGACCTGAAGCTGTGGGGATTAATAGGGGAGCAGAGCTGTGCTTTGTGCTAGAACACTGGAACACGCAGGAACTGAACTTCTCTTTGCAATCCCAGTCAAGCCTTTGGGTCACAGTCCCTGCCCTCCTGAGCACTGAGTTTCGGTGAAGTATTGTTATTAAAAACCTGAGATAATGTCTAGGTGATCCTAGCTGGCACCACATCACAGGACTAATACCCCATAAAATACAAATCCAGCCTAGGCCTGGGCTTTGTATGAGGCAGCAGCTAATGTAAGTACAACTCTTCAAGTGGAGAGTGCCAGAACAACTGACACTCTCCAAGAGGACCCAATTACAGAAACCATGCAAAATTAGTGGAAACTTACTCTGTAAACAAACATCCTGCTATCTGGATACTGATTAGATGGTATCTGTTACTCTTGGAGTCCTAAAGGTCACAATTTCTGGCTTCAAGGGTTACTAAGCTGCAACCTTTACTTGGCCAATATTTTCCAGTCTCACATTGCTTGAAAATTGCCTAATGAGCTCATGTTCTCTCTTTATCTAACAGGGTGCCTGAGGGAACTTCAAACAGCAGCCACTTAGGAATAAAAGTAGTATTTTAAGAAGTGCAGCGGCATTTTATATCAGTGGTTAAAGCAGTGACCCTGTGCCCTGTTCCCAATCTCAGATTCTGAACCACAGAATATTATAAAGCTTTTTATGCAGGTAGTTTTCAAGCAACTGATAAACCAAATGTAAGGGATTTACCTGGAGTGAGTAGCTCTTGTTATAGAGATTTTCTACAGGTATGTCATCTCCTGTCTCCGTGCAGTCACTATAGGGTTTGCTCAGCTTGCGAGACCGAGTCTGAGAACCAGGAAAACACAAATCTTGAGTCTATTTGAGTTCACAGAGAAACCAAAGGATTCAGTGGCACTTTGTCACAACTCTGAAACTGTAAGTGATGGGGCAGCTTTGAACAGCATGTTTACCTTTTGCCAGCACAAACGATTAGTCAATCCCTTGTCAAAACAAGTTCTTTTGTTTCTACTACCCATTTTCTCAAACACTGCTCTGGCTGGAACTCCTGCTGCCTTCCTTGAAACCTTCTGCAGGAACGTGGGTTAGTATAACCACAGCAGTGAGGATTTTTCAAAGCACAGTAATTTGTATGTGTGTTCTCTCCCAGTCCTAGAGGCTGTGCATCGTTTGCCCTGGATGTTTGTGTTGTGAGGGAAGGGGGTGTTGGCTGGGGGTTTGGGTTGTTCTCTGAAGACCCCCACCCTCCTGAGCTGTTGCCTGCACTGGCTGCTCCTGTGCCGTGGGTAAACAGCACTTGAGGCTCTCCTAACACTCAACAGCAGCTCTCTGAAACCACTCTAAATCAAATGTTTGTGTCTCCTTCAGGACTTTTACCAAGTGCTGCTTTGACCCTTCCTCTCAAATGCTAATGCCTTTTCCTGTTCTGCAATTCCTGCCCAGAGCAAAGAGCTCTGAAATGCCAAGTGCTGTGCCTGCAAGGTCTGTGAAACCAGAGCTGGGAGCCCTCAGAGTCCCAAGACCTGATTCCTGCTCCACTGCCTGCTTCCTGCAGACTGCCTCACCTCCCTCAGCCCTTGCTATCTTCCTGCAGCATTTATCCACTTTACTACAGTGTGTCCTGAAACCACAAGAAACATCCATTTAAAAGTCCATTTACCTGTCTTTCTCTACAGAGGTTAAAATTAGAATTAAAATTCCTATACAAAGGATCCATTTAGCAGGAACCTGAGAAATGCTGGTTCCTGCTCTAAGGCCTGACTGCAGTTCCTCAGGTCACACCTGACAGGAGCATTCCTCACCTCTTTGCAGTAAAAGAAGGCTCTAGGCCTGTATGGTGTGAGTCAGTGCTTTTAGAGATGCTCAAACCTCTCTTTGGAGGGAAAGATGTGATTTCAGTATTCAAGATGGATTACTTTTGAAAATCAAATGCAACAAGCTCTTAATCTACTTTTAACTTCCACACACACTGTTGTGCCAGGACACTGCCTCAGCCTTCTCCTACCAGCAGATGATCAATCCCTGTATAGAACTACCTCGTCGTGGCTTACACTCCTGCAAGAACTTAATCATTCCTTCAGGTACTGAAATAATTTCCAAACTAAATATTTAACTAAAGCACTGTAAGTCCGACCAAGCAATGCCTTGTTTGCATTCCAAACATCTTGGAATATTTTTAGAGGTGGGGGGGGCAGCCCTAGTACCCAGCAGTGAGTCCTAGTACCCATGAGCGATATGCTTGGAGCCCAGTGAGCAGCACTGTGTGTGACACACCTGCTCTGTGATCCTGGAGGTGGGCACAAGGCCTGATTTGTCACCTCAGTGCTGCAGCCCTGTCCTGACACTCATGATCCCCCGGGGCGGGCTCCCTGGAGTTTTCCTTTCCTGGCAGGACTGCAATCCCCAGCTTTTGTTCTGAGACCAGAAACTGTGTCCAGCTTCTATTACAGCTGCCACATAAGGATGCAATTGGATCCTTTCCTCATGCCAAATATTCTAAATACAGACACTGAGATGTGCCCAACCTTGTTTTTTATACTATAGCAACAGTCCAAACCTGCTGTGCCAGGAATATATTACATTAAATATCGAGACTCTGCTTACACTGACTGTCCCTGTACGGTGTGCTGGATACAAAGGAGATGATAGCCTTTGCCTCCTCACACTGTCCAGCTTCTCAAACCTCCCAGTCACCGTCTGACCAAGCAGTTGCTGCCACGGTTTTCCAGACAGCTGAAGACAGTTAACTATTTGCACATTTTAAAGCATCAGCCCTCTTTTAATGCCTTTTCTAATGCAGGGCTTATCGCGATGTGGCACACCCAGATAAGCAGAATGGCTGATGCTCTGACCGACCATCAGGAAGAAAGAGAGCCGAAGTGCTCACTTCACAGCCCATCCAGATGAAAGGGGACCGGGCACAGCTTTCACTGCTCGTTTGGTGGAAAGAAGCCCCTTGGGTCAAATGCCTTGTCTGAGCTACATTAAATAGCAAAACTGGGAATTGTAGCCCTCCTTGCCCTTGACAACAGCAGCGAGATGCTTCAGTATGCTGGCAAAGGTAGAGCTGCTGCCCACAAGGGTGCTTTTACTGCTCGAGAAACCCAGCAAAACGAGGCTGACACCCACAAAACAGTTAAATGGGTTGTGCTGCTGTCCCTACGGACCTGACCCCAACATGGGGACTCACAGCTCCTGCTCCTCCGCCCCGGGACCTGCGTGGGACGGAATTCACGCTCATTGCTAAAGCCAAAGGAGGCACTTCACAACCACAGAAATGTGTTGTCGATTTTGCTGTGAAAACAAAGTCAAAAATCCCCTGGAAAGCCAAGGGGTAGGAGAAAAGGGAGAACAAACAAAATCCCAGGAGCTGTTGGGTTTATAAAGACCTGATTTTCCCAGGGCCTCTTTTGTTCAGAACAGTGCTAGCACAGGATTTTCCTCAGGGCACTTCAGCTGCTGAGTGGGAGGTATTTAGAGGCCTTCCAGCTGCTGGCTCCCTGCAAACACCCCATCGGTTCCTACTGACAACTGTCCCAAGGTAAAGGTGCACCTGGAAAGGAGATTGCTGTCACTCACAAAGTGCATCCCTATGGAGGTGGCTGCTGCAGTCTCAATTTCCGTGCCGATGTCTTCAATGAAGGGATACTCGTTCTGGTCGTGGACAATGATCTTGGCTCCTGTGGATGTCACCAGGAAGGGGTTGTAGTCTGCTTCGTCGATGTACAGAACCACCTGCAATCCTGGTTCACAGAGACAAGGCAGGAGCAGTTACACCAGGAGCCAGAGCCATGCTTTCTGGTCAGGGAGGGTAGCATGGTTTATTTAATGTTATCTGGCCTTAAGCAGTAACAGCCAAGCACAGCCTCTGTCAGGCCAGACCGAGACACTTGCAGCCTTTAACATCCCTTGGCAGCCCCGAGTACAGCAAATAAAATCTGCTGAGAATGTGGCTGGAACTCACTTAAAAAGTTATATAACTGGGCAGCAGTAATTTCAGCTGGAAAACATTAGTGATGCAACGATATTATCTGTATTCTCCGGCAAGAGTTCGCACTAGTTCAAACAGGCATTTCCCCAATCAGCCTGTACATCTACAGCCAACACATCGCTCACACTCCAGCGGGATCCAGTTCGCTGAGCCGCTGGTTATCGAACAGCTCCTCTGCAAACCGCCTGGCACAGTGCGCTCCTGCAGGCCTCCCTGGGACACTGCTGCTGCAAACGTCCCGGGGACACCACACATGCAAATCTCTCCGGAACACCACACTCATCCAGACCTCCCTGGAACACTGCACTCACGCAAACCCTCCCAGCACACCACACTCCCGCAAGCCTTCCCCACTCACCGTACTCGCTGCCGCCCGTGGAGGTGCTCAGGACGGTGCCGTTCTCACCGCTGTTGAAGGTGTAGCAGTTGCCATGGAGAGGGTGATGGAAACGAGTGAAGTGCCTGGAAGAAACGAAATATTGTGACACTGTTCCCTGCAGTTGTGTCTGTGGGAGAAAAGCAGCAGGTTTGAGCTTGGTTTTGGCAGAGACAGGACAGCATGGGGGGTTTATTCTTTCTTTCCAAGCCATTTACTTTGCTGAAAGGTGTGTCTTTTGGAATATCTTGAAACTACACGGCAGTGTGATCTGGTTTAACAGATCAGGAAATGGAAAGCTGAACAGGTTTTCCTGTGGGAATAGGGGCTGAGAAGGTGGGGGAAGCAGATTCACAGAACCAGCAGGAAGAGGGGGACACAGAGCCCTGTCCCAAACGACAGCCAAGTGTCTCCAGGCACATGAATGTTAATTTTTCAGCAAAGCTGCCCTAGCCCCTGTCAAACTCCAAAGCTGAGGACACACCCATGTGATGCAAGCAGACTCATGTGTGTCCTGAGCACATCCCTTCCCACTCCAGCAAATCCCTCCATTCCAGGGAAGGATGTTCTGCACTGGCACCTTTACAGACCCGTGCGAAATGCCTCCGCAGCACAGCAGGCTCTGCCCGTGGTGAACCTCTGTGCAGGTGCAATCCCATCCCCACAGCTGCTGCCCTGGGATGCAAGGATGACTCTCCTGCTACCAGGACACACAGGAATTGCACTGCCACAATCACAGGCAGGTAGATTTGATTCTGCTGAGGATAAACACATGTCCATCTGAATTGTGGACAGCAGACCACTAAGACAAATAAAATTAAAGAGCATAATTAAAGTAAGGGAAGATCCAAATATTTGCTTTTATTTAAGAAATGGAAGTGGTTCCTGCTGGAATTCAGCAAATACCAAATATTCCATTCCTACATATTATGGACTTGGAAATAAGCTGTTCAGCTGGCAGGAATTCTCTGTGCACTGACCTTTTGTCACAAGATAGGCCATCAAAAAAACATGTCAAGAGAAGGTCATCAGCAGAATAACTCAATTTTTCTTTAGTCTCCAGGGGAATTTGTGCCATGATGTTCATGTAATGCAGCTTGTACCACTCCTGGATGGCGTTGACACCCGAACTGAAGGTGTACAGTGCACACTGACTGCTGTTGTTCGTGTCGCACTGATGAACACAGAAGGGAAAAAGTGCTTCAGATGGAATGAAATCATGGATTCTCCAAGATATGCGTGACTTAGGGGTTTTATCTACAAGGTATGTGTGAATAAGGGGTTCTACAAGGTATGTGTGTTTCTCTTCCACAGAAATAACCACACATGAAGTTACAGTGGCACAAAGGGGCATCAAAGACCTTCCATTCAGGGATAAGTGATATGACCAAATATTTCAGGCCCAAAGGAAAGGTCACGGAAGGCACTAACTCTATTTGGGAAGATTTCAGGAAGGTATTTCTCTTCCAGAGAGACAGAGGGGAATCTGCATCAGCCATGGAGGCTTGGGCAGAAGAAGAGCAACTACCTGAGCAGGCAGTAAAATCAGACAGAGGGACCCTGACCTGAAAGAGCCCTTAGTTGCCCCAGAGGGAATTTGGTGGCCAGGGCACAATGGCACTTACCAGCTGAAAGCCAATGATGTCATTGGAATCACCAGAGTTCACGATGGATGAGTCCTTGTGAAAGACACTTCCCTCTATCTTCCTCTTCTGCCCAGTGTGCAGGTCAGTTGCTGTCCTGAAGAAGTCCTCGACCTTCAGCAGAGGGATCTGCTCGAATAAGTCGCTCCCTGTGCTGTTCCACTCATCCACTGACCGCCGCACCTTGGACTTGCCCTCGGAAAATCCATAGAAAGTCTCCAAGGCTTTTTTTGTCTCTTTGTCCAATTCAGATAAATATTCTTTCATGGAGCTGTACCTGCATGGGAGGCAATGTGACAGAGTGACACCTCGTCCCACGCCAGTGCCCAGCTGCAGTGCTCTGCTTGCTGCACTGGGATCCCAAGGCTCAGGACATAATTCCCTGTGCCAGTCTCACATCGATCGTACATAGGTGAGGGCAGACACAGCTATGTCCATGGGGAGATCCTTGGAGCAAGACCACAGGAAGCAGAACAGACTGAAAAACAGAGAAAGCCCTCCCAAGACTCCCAAGCAACTCATGTTGGGAAGATTTAAGGAGGCAGAGCATGTGGAAGTAAGACTTAAACATCTGTGAAGAGGCACGGGAGAGCTGGATGGCCTGTGGGACCAGGGTGGGGAGCTGGCAGCAGAACAGATATCACATAAGTGTGATTTGACAGGAGGAAAAGTATTGTTGATGGATAACGCCAAAGCATCCCATAAGGAAAGAGAGAGGCAACAGAGGAGTAACAGATGTGCCCTTTCCATCCCACACGAAATGATGCTGTCTGTAATCCTGAAACTTTGGTCCTGGGAAGAAGGGAATTTGAACAGACCACGGAGCTGGCCAGGAACAGGTGTGGGTGCGAGTGTAACCCACATGTGTCTGAAGCACATCGGCACAGAGGTGGATGTGGCACTCGGGGTGCCGTAGAGGGAAAACCCACGGTTGGGAGAATGCTGACAAGCAGCACCGGGACAAGCCTGGGAAGAGGTTTGGTGCTGGGCTGATGGGAGACGATGGACAGAATACATCCCGTCAGGAACCTCCCCTGTCCTGCGACAGCCCCACGAGCCTTACTTGTAGGGGTTGATGTTGCAGATGGTGACGGCGGGGAAGGGCAGCTTCTGGAACTGGACGGTGACGGAGACCGAGGCGCTGTAGTAGTTCATGAGCAGCTCGGCGCACTGCCAGAGGATGAGCCCCACGGCGCTGAGGGTCAGCAGGATCCAGAGCAGGCGGCGCAGGCGGCCGCGGG
>NW_008686333.1:0-1265 GCF_000695815.1 Acanthisitta chloris
TTCGGTGGTACCGTCGAGCCCCCGGAGGCAGCCTGGAATGGGTGTCGCTTATCAGCTACTCGGGTAGTGAAAAGAAGTACGGGACGGCAGTGGAGGGGCGAACCGGGATGGTTCCCAGTCCTCTCTGTCACTGCACGCCCTGCACCCTGGGGACTCTGCCCGATATTTCTGTGCTTTCGCACGGAGACAGGAAATGCCGCCGAGCCTTAACACAAACGTGCTGGGGCCCAGCACAGGGCGACTTAGATGTGGGGAAGGTGAGAGTTGCCAGGGGGCGGAAGGGAATAGATTTCAGGGCTGTTCTCAAGGACTCAGGTGCCATCGCTGTGTCCCACAGCTGTTCCCGACCATTACTGCACACTGCAGGGATTCTGTTCTATTGCCACTTAAAACAGAGGAGACCTGTGTGTAACAACAACAACAACTAAGCATGAACACACCTTGGTCCTTGCTGACTCGCCACTTCATGCCGTAACTCCAAACAGCTGCTTTTGCCCTTCTTTCCCTGAGATTTATTGCGGAGAATGATGTATTACTGTCTGGAATAATCCTTTGCTCAGCTGGCATCAGTTGTCCTGGCTGTTTCCCCTCTCATCACCTCGTGTATCCTGAGCCCACTCACTGTTGGGGCAGCACGCAAATTAGGCAAGGCCTTGACGTTCTCTGAGTTCCATTCAGCAACAACTAAACTGTCCCCGAGTCAATGCCATGGGCACTGTTTGATCACAAACAGAAAACACAGCACTGTGCCAGCTACAATGGAAAAATGACCTCTATCCCACTGAAAATTAGTACAGCTTGTTGAACTGCCTGAGGGTCCTGTCAGCCCATTTGTCCAGCCTGCCGAGGTCCCTCTGGGTGGCAGCAAATCTCTGTCGTGTCGCAGGCCCTCCTCCCAGTTTGGTTTCCTTGAGGAATTTGCTGGGGTTCCTCTTTATTTCCATCGCCCAGATCACGGCTGATGTTAAAGGGGACTGGAACCAACAAGAGCCCTGGGGAGCATTGCTAGAAACTGGCCCCCAGCTGCACCTCGGCCAAAAAAAAGAAGCCTCTCGTCCACTCAGTCCAGCCCTTGCTGGCAGCCAAAAGGTTTCTTACCCACAGAGCAATTATTGTAACTATTAATACCAGTAGAGTGGCAAGCGAAACAAACCACGGGCATGAGAACAGGTGTGGAACATCAGCGGTGCTGGAGGGAAAGTCACCAGAGTCGTTCCATCACCTGGCAACAGCAGTGCAGGCTGCTCATTCAGCAGACTGGACAC
>NW_008686334.1:0-4176 GCF_000695815.1 Acanthisitta chloris
AGCTCTAAAGTTGGGGTAAGGAGCTCCAATCCTCCCCTGCTTCATTTTTTTCATATCCAAGAGGTTCTTTAAGGACAAAACCACCAGGAATGGGGACTTTGGGATAAATATATATTATTTATCTCACCATTCCTGGGGGTGAGGAATATGTATATATATGTCTACCTATTATTTGTATACCTACAAATAATATATATTTTATATATTAGGCATATTATATGTGATTATATCTCATAGATTAGATATTATTATCTATCATATATTAGATATAAGATTGTATATCTAAGTCTACACAATCTACATAACCTATGTAACACATTACATATGTCTCAAAATCAGGCTGAGTGCTTTGGGCAGAGTTTTCCCCCTGCTCTCCATCTCTCCATGGCTCCAGGAGGTGCTGGTGGTCCCTCCCCAGGGACTCCAGGGGCACAGGGAGGGCCCAGCCTTGCTGTTGTTTTTGGCTTGCATTACACATCTTCCCAGCTGGAAAGTTTCTCTCTCCAGGGGGCAATAAAATGGATTAAAAAGGGGGGAAAAAAGGCCAAAAGAAAGGTCCTGACCCCAGCAGGGAAGTAGTTACAGCAGGTCTTGGGGAGAACAGCCTTTTATGAGGTGGGGAAGGGGAAATCTGGGGCTGGAGGGACTCACTATCTCCACTCAGTCAGAGCCTGTGGAAGCTTATAGTGCCATGAGGAAGGGATTTAATTCCACCAGGGCTCATTAATTAGCTGTTTTTCAGTGTGAAGATGGACAAAGAGGCTCTGAAGGCAAAGTCCTCAGCCCCAGGATCATAGAAACATAGAATTTTAGGTGTCGGAATGGAGCATAGAGATCATCCAGCCCCAACCCCCTGCCCTGGGCAGGGACACCTCCCACCAGAGCAGGTTGCTCAAGGCTCAGCCAGCCTGGCTGTGAACACTGCCAGGGTTGGGGCAGCCACAGCCTCCCTGGGCAACCTGGGACAGTCTCTCACCACCCTCATGGGGAAACCTGCCTAACATCTAGCATCAATTTCCTCTCTTTCAACTTGAACCCATTGCCCTTTTTCCTATCACTGCAGCTCCTAACAAAGAGTCCCTGTATGGCCCTTCAGCTCCTGGCAGGTTGCTCTGAGGTCTCTACACATCCTTTTCTCCAAGCTGAACAGCCCCAACTTCCTCAGTCTGTCTTCCTAGGGCAGATGTTCCAACACTCTTATCAACTTGGTGACCCTTCCAGGATCCTCCAGCCCTTCCCTGGTTGGAAAACAGGCTGACAAAGGTGGAGGCTCTTGGTTTTTTCCTTGGTGTTCAAGCTGAACTGAGCCCAAATGTCCCTTTGGTGGCCTTGAAACCATTTTCTCATGGAAGGAAAGGTCTGTGGCTGCTGACAATGAAAACTTCTGTATCCATGGCAAATCAGGGGGTTAATAACTGCAAATTTAATGGAGTTGGATATTTTCTTTTCAACTTCCCCAGAGAAAAATGCTGGAAAATTCAATAATTCTGAGCCTGGTTTAGAAGGAAAGGGGAATAGAGAGGAAGGACAAAGTTTATTTGCATATGAAGCTGCTGATGCCTCTCTAAATTTGACCAAGGGGCAGACAGGGACCTGCAAAAGATGCCTAAAAATGTTATTTATTGAACATATTCTTTGGGATTTATTTATCCAACCTTTCTTGGGAGACTTGTAGGGGCAAAGCAACTTCTCTGTTTAATGAGCAAAGCACAACTCTGCATGGGAAAACATCAGCTGCCTCCAACCAAGGGGAAATCAAGCAAAACACACAGGGGTTGCATTTTGGAAGATGAACTTGACCTTTGCAGTACAATTTCCTCCCCTGTCTTGGTCACGCAAAGCTTCCCCGGACACAAAGTTATTTTCTTACTGGTTTGCTACTCATCCCTGGCTGATTCCCCCAAAACCAGAGCAACAGGCTCCAAAATGCTCCAAGAAATGGGAACTATTGGAGCTGCTTGTGATTTCTCAAGTCATGTCCTTGTGCTGTGACTTAGTTTCTCTTCCTACAAAGAGGTTTTTCTTCCTCCCTTGCAAAGCACATCATGTTTGTCACCCTCTTTGGAAGAAATGAGGCCATTGAAAGCTTTGATCTGAAAAGAGATTATAAGGTACCAAAACAAAGCTTAAAGCAGCCTGTGGACCAGGAGAGTTTGTGTTCTCATCTCCAGCTTCAGCTCCAATGGTTGTGCCATGACCTGCAAGGTTTTATGGGGAAGATCAGAGAGACACAGAATCCTTTAGGTTGGAAAAAACCTCTAAGATCAATGAGTCCAACCATTAAGATTCATTAAGAAGCAAATGTCATCTAGAGGATGGACTTGAAGTCCTTAAAGCCATTTTCTCCTGATCTACATTGTGCCCCAGGTCTCCCCACCATAAAACTGCTCAAGGGCCAGAGCAGGATCACCAGCCCAGGATTCTCCACCACAGAACTGCTCAAGACCTAGAGCAGGAGCACCAACCCAGGTCTCCCCACCATGCAAACCACTCAAGGGCCAGAGCAGGAGCACCAACCCAGGTCTCCCACCACACAACTGCTGAAAAGCCAGATAGGGGCACCAATCCAGGTTTCTCCACCATGGAACTCTCAAGAGCTACATAGGAGCATCAACCCAGGTTTCTCCACCACACAACTGCTCAAGACAGAGCACCAACCCAACCTCTCCCCAGCATTGACTCTTGTGGTTCCAACCTCTGCACCTATTTGTTTTGCTTTGCCTATCACAAGGTCTTTGGTTGCTGCTCAACCTTTATCTTGATCACCAGCACTTTGCTCAGTTTCTGGGCAAAGCCTCTGCAAAACAAACCAAACCAAGGCCCAGAACTTCACAAACCACCTTTATGTCTTTCAGCAAGGAGCTGTGACCAACCTGCCCCACAGGCAGAAATGAGCTGAGGAGCTCTTTTCACATCTCCCCGAAACCAATGTCACACTTAGCTCTGAGTCACTGAGCTGTTTGCCTCGATGTTTTTGGGTGCTCATGGTAACCCTGAGGAGCTCAGCATGAGAGGACTTGGAGAAATATCTTCTCTGCATCTACAGCATTTGTTTTGCAGAGAGATGCAAGGTACAAGAGGTATTTAGAACAACTGATGTGCGTCATTGCATGGAGAACATCTTAACCAGAGCTCCTCAGCTTCACTGCTTGGCCTCAATGACAATATGATATGAAATGTGGGTCCCTTGTTGCCTCCTGAAGATGCAGAAATGTTTCAGTTTTCAGATTTTGGTTGTGAAAAGTTTCCTCTGGTGCTGGACCTGAAAACAACCCCAGATGCTCCTTCACCAGCTTGAGCTGAACAACTTCAGGCAGCTTTTTATCCCTCTTTCTCTCTCTTTTCCTCTTCTTTCCTCTTTTTCTCCCTTTTTTTGATTTGTTCACTATCAGCAAACTCCCTGCCAGGTGGTTTTGGAGCAGTTGAGCCTGTGTGCATGAGGCAGCTGTGGGAGGATCAGCTTTCAGTGTGTGGGCACCAAACTCCTCTTTGGTTTCAGAGGCACCACCCAAAGGCTCTTGGACTTGGGCAACAAACTGCCACTTCCACCCCTGCAACCCTCCCGTGATGGCCACAGTGGCATTTGTTATAAGACCTGAATTGAGTGAGGTTCAAGCTCCTAAATCATTCAGAATCAGGGAATTACAAAATCCCACACTGGTTTGGGTTGAAAGGACCTTAAAGCTCATCTCACCCCACATCCTGCCATGGACAGGGACACCTTCCACTAGCCCAGGTTGCTCCAAGCCCCATCCAGCCTGGCCTGGAACACTCCCAAGGATTATTGCAGAGGTTTCTTTCTACCTTCATGGTGGACAAGTTCCTTTCCTTCTCTATCCTCCATTCTGCAAACATCTCCCCAGGGCTGTCATCCCTAACCTGTAGGGCAGGAGGTGCTGGAGGAAACAGTGGAAAGGGAGGTGGAGATAGGAAAGTCTGAGTTTTGGTCCTCTCTTGGGTGATTTTTGCTTCTCAGGCCTTTACCCTCCCTGAGTAGCAAAATAAATCCACATAGCAGAGCAATAAGAAGCTCCTCAGCAGTGCGGACCAGGGCAGGGAGAGGTGGTGAGAAGAGGAGCTTGAGGGTCCACCACAGTGTCATTTGTTATGAGACCTGATCTGAGTGAAGTTCAAGCTCCTAAATCATCCAAAATCATGGAATCACAGAATCCCAGA
>NW_008686335.1:0-1110 GCF_000695815.1 Acanthisitta chloris
TGTTTTAAGATCCTTGATGCAGAAGAGATCGTGTTAGTTGTGCCTTTCTCCTGGTTTTGAGCATATCCTAATTAAATGTAAAGATGTTCTGACCTCTTCCAGAGGTATACAGGAAAATGCATCTTTTAATCTGGCACAGTGAACTATTTCTCAGTTTCCTCGTTAGCTGTTAATAACATCTGAAATCCAGTACTAACTTCTATTTTATGGAATGTTGTTCCTTCACAGGTAGAACAGGAGTGTTCTGCTCTGACTTTCTGCCAGTAGTCTGGAATGTTGAAATTTGTTAACTTCTTTAACTCTCGCTTAGCTTTTAATTTGAAAGGATATTGGTTTTGTCTTACCAATTTGGTGTTAGGTTTCAAACATACGACTACAGTGTTCACCACTTCTGGAAATGTTTCTTCTTTTGGTTCAAAGCCTTGGAACATAAAAACTTGTGCTTCCAAAGCTTTAGTTTGTGGAATATTTATTTGTATATTTTCTTCTTCAAAAGTTATTTGCATTTTCAGGGTGCTTAATCTTTCTTTCCTTAACAGAGGCATTGGAGCGTTTGGCATATCTTAAACCTGATGAGTTAACCTCATTTTTGTTGCCCTGTCAATTGGCAGAACATTAATTGGTGTCACAGATAGGATTCGAATAAAATGCCACTTTTTAAGTCTAAAAAGAAGGTATCAGTCCCATCTGAAATTCCCAAATGGGAGAAGCTTCCCTGTAGTTCACTAGCCCTCATGTTGGCTAAGATCCGAGGACCGTGCGAACAGTGGTGGAGGTGGCTGAAAGATGCTGAACCACAGGATGTATTACAATATATTCAAAGATTGCCTATTGAAAACGGAAAAGAACATGTGTGTTTGGGAAGAGGGGTATGGTTTTTGTTAACTGCATATTGAAAACAGCATCAACAAAAAGAACAAGAGTTGTCAAAATGCTGCCAGTTAAAGCGACAGGTGTGTGATTTGCAGAATCAAGTTAAGAAAAGCATAAGAAAAGGAGAGGGAGAGCAAATCCTAAGAAAAGTGCACTCAGTGATTCCGGCAGCCGGTGTGTGGTGTGCAGTGGGATCCTGGTAAGTGGGACGGAGATGTTTGGGATTCCATAGATTCT
>NW_008686336.1:0-3773 GCF_000695815.1 Acanthisitta chloris
CTGTGAGGTCCATTCCAAACCTTAAATTATGTGATACTATGAAAAGGAAGCATGTGACAAGCCATGATTGGCCTTGACACAAACTTTCTACTTTTAAAGTGGCTTAATATGGTCCTGATAAAAGATCTTCATTGTTATGAAATATCTCTCCTTAAAAATATCCTGACTTTATGGGTGGCAGAGCAGGCTGGCCCTTTGGCTCCTAACAACAGTATTTCATTACCAGATCCCATATATATCCTGACCTTGGGAAAATAAAGTCAGTGCCAAGTTCTGAGCCTATCCCTAAACAAAGCTCCTTCTGCATGCACTCCAAAAAGCATTTCCTTTCCTAAAACATAGGCAACTGACGGAAAGGTTTCTAGTCAATAGGAAAGTGATATTTTTAGACATTTAGAAACATGATTTCAGGAGCTGAAGGAAGGAAAATTATATCAGCATGAGGTCCATGCAAAATATGTATCAGTTATTTAACAGCTAAGCACATACAGAAAGATCAAAGTCTCCTTTAGGGATGAATAACCATGATTCGAAGAGCTGGGAGGTGCGAAGGAATTACTCCAGCTCGCTAGCTATTGCTTATTAGTCAGAAATCTTTACTTTACACTTACTTTAAGGTATCCCTTTTGTTCCACAAATGTTAAAAGTACTACCCTGTAGCAATTAAATGGCAGGTGAACTAGGAAGAGGAACAGCGTTTTCTTGACAGAAGAA
Source organism: Acanthisitta chloris (assembly GCF_000695815.1). Classification (NCBI taxonomy): domain Eukaryota; kingdom Metazoa; phylum Chordata; class Aves; order Passeriformes; family Acanthisittidae; genus Acanthisitta; species Acanthisitta chloris. The sequence goes on from NW_008686336.1 coordinate 715, forward strand.
ATAAGTTACAGTTCCCTCCCACAGCCAGAAAGGGAAGTTAGCACAGCTGGAATGGCACACAGCACTGGGGAAATCACCTCTTTGTTTTCACCTCCCCCTTCTTCACATCCTACAGTGGCAGGCCTGCGGGCACTGAGGTTGCAGACTAACCAAGCAAAAAATACCCGCTCGGGCTTTCCAGCTTGTTTTGACGCGTCGAGTGTTTGGAAAAGAAAAGTGTGGTGTCTGTGCCCCTGTTGTGTCCAAAAGCAAAATCCTCTGGTGTTTCCAAGCTGTCCCTATAGCTGCGAGCTCACGTTTCCCTGTGACTTGTGTGACTGAGGGATTTCCCACAACTGGAGAAACCTACAGCAACAGCCACCATGGCATGCTGGCCACTTATCACCCTGGACCACCCAGCTCCTTGCCTGAAAGAAAGCTGTCTAGATGCCTGACCACAGAAAAACAGACACTCCACTCCACCTTCCAGCACCCCAGGACGAGGCAGCGCAGGGCAACAGCCATGAGTGGCCTTTGCACCTCTGAGCAGTGGAGTGAAATTTGAGGCACCGACAAACAAACACTAGGGCTCACATGGGTCCTTTAGACCCTCTGTTGCTGCAAATTTAATGCCCTTCTCCAAGAGAAGCACTGAAGGTGCCGGCCCAGCCAGGTACTCCCAAGGCTTGGCCAAGTGTCAGGGGTGTCCTGTCAGCCTGTAAATAAAGGTGTTTATTTCATCCTCAACCACATGTACTCTTTGCTGCTCACCTATTCCCACTTTATGCTACAAACAAGAAGGAAGATTGCTGAAATCAGTTAACTTTCAGGCACCTAAAAGGCACAGCAGCAATAAGGTGGGAGCTGAGTCCTGCGCCACACAGTCAGAGGAGAAACTACTCTAAGCCCTATTTTCTCCCACTAAGCATGCAGTCATTCTCCCAGTTCAGGCTGCCTACTGCAGCTGATAACATCAATACCCCTCCCTGCACCACATACCACTGGGGTGTCCACACATAGCATCTACCACTAGTGAAGAAGGGGAAAAGAAAACATCTCCCATGATTTCCTTCACCTTTCATCTGTATTTCCTTATTGCAGACCACAGGTCTGTGGGCTGTCTTTCCCTTCATGGCACACCATCTGGTCATACCATATTAGTGGCACACAAGCATGGCCAGATGCCTTCATGCTGTCATCACCAGCCTTGGGGGTGAGTTGTACTCTGACATTGTGTAGGTACAAAGTGAGAGATGGGAGCAAAAGCTATTGCGGCTCACAGACTTAACCTGAGACTTCCAAAGAGCAGACTTTGGCCTGCTCAAAAGTCTGGTTCAAAGTGTACCCTGGGAAACACCCTTGGGAAAAAAAGGGTCCAGAAGGGATGGACATACTTCAAGAAGGAAGTATTGAACACGCAGGAGCAGCTGTCCTGGTGTGCCAGAAGATGAGCCAGCGGGGAAGGTGGCTGGCCTGGCTGAACAGGGAAACTTTACAGGAAATTATGAAAAAAAAAGGATAGTGTACCAACTCCGGAAAACAGGGCACGCTACTCAGGAAAAGTTCAGGAATATAGCCAGGTCATGTAGGAAGAAAATCAGAGAGACAAAGGCACAATTTGAGTTAAATCTGTCCACTTCTGTCTGGGATAGCAAAAACTGTTTCTATAAACACATCAATAGCAAAAGGAAGGGCAAGGAAAACCTTCATTCCTTGTTGGACATGGGAGGGAACAGAGTGACCCAAGACGAGGAAAAGGCCGAGGAACTTAACACCTTCTTTGCCTCAGTTTTTAATACTAGGACAAGTTGTCCTCAGGACAACTGACCTCTAGAGCTGATAGACAGAGAGGAGCCAAGGAGAGAAGGGTAGCAGTAGGTGGCAAAGTGGGACCTTCCTCTTTCAAGCCACAAGCTTGGCTCAGAACACTGACTGTAGCTTCACCCTCACTTTCCTCTGATTCTTTCCTTCATATTATGAATGTGTCTCCCCCTTATAGAAAAACAGCCTTGATTTCTATTGCTTTTGCAGTGAAGACTTCTGTGTTGCTTTCCCTTTAAACTCACCAGCAAAAGGATTTTACATTATCTCCAGTCTAGAGTCTCCAAATCGCACTCTGTTGAGTTTCTGACCACCTCTTTCCTAGGTAAACCTCACAGTCAAATATTCATTAATAGGTGCCTTGATCTGTTCACCCCTTTATGCACAGAGAGCAGTGGTCATGAAACCCTTGACTTTCCTAGTCCCAGGACTCCAACCTTCTCTGGTGCTTGTCTCCCAATCTTCCCTCCTCTCTTCAGTCCCTGTCACCATGGGTAGTGTTCAGGCTTGCAAAGTGGAAGCCTTCTTCATCAAAAAGCTCTGTCCATGTTTTCCCGTTCAAGCTACACATAGACTCAAGTGTGTGAATACCTGAATAAACTCTTTTGCGCCACAGTGTTGTTGTGAATGTGCCAGTTTACCCAGATGGGAGGTTCTTATAGTAATTTAGGCTGAGAGTGCCTTGGCTTTCTATCTAGAAAATAGGCAGATTTTGCTACCATGTGTTCTAATAGCCTAAGATGCTCCAAGATTCCACAAGAGGAAATGTGGCATTCAAGTATTTAAGAGGATCAACTGCTTTATTTCATTATGGAAAGTAGATCTGAGTAAAAAGCAATTTATACTGGCTCAGTTACCAGTGTAACTGAGTCTATGCTAGTGCTTTTAGTGGCATAACCATGTTAGTAAAAAATCTCCATAATTCTAACTGACATGATATTGCTGGAAATGTTTTACATATAAATGAGTACACAGATTTATTTGCCTCAGGTATTTCTACCTCTCTGCCATCCCATGGGGCAAGGCCTTGTAGAGCAATTTTGCAAGGAAGTGTAGGGTTTCTATACAAGCAGGTGTAGGATGACTGCTTTGAGAAGCTTTTGAGAGGCCAGAAGTAATTCTTCAATGCTGGGCTGAACCTCAGAGAAGACCAAACCCCTTCCTGTTATTGCAATATACTGTGCACTGGGGCCACAAGCTGAGGAACAGGGGAACTCCTGAGATGGCAGCCAGTGCTGGACACGCTACCTGTTGAATTT
>NW_008686336.1:3795-15723 GCF_000695815.1 Acanthisitta chloris
AATCATTTGCAGACCTGTTCACCTAAGGGAACTCTCAAGCTCAATGCTATGTCCTATGTTCTCTTATTTTACGCATGAATGGAAAGAGACAATAAAAATACTGCACTTTTATGGACAGAGGTATAGCTGCAGGCACAGCTAATATAGATGTTCCATGCAAACCCATCATTTTAAGTAAAAGGAGCTTATAGGTATGGTCTCAACAAGGGAGTATAGTAGTCATTTCAAGTACCCTTACATCACTCTGCAAAGTGATGCAGTCCTACAGAAGGCAGGCACAGCCTGTAGCTCCTTGTTGAGCAGCTTACAGAGATGGTCCCTACAGAGCTTTTTATAAAAAGCTGCACTGGGATGGAAGAAGTAGAGTGACTTTTCTTCAGGATATCAAGTAAAGAACCAAAAAGCATATACCAGAAAACAATGCAAGATGACACAGACAAAAGAAGGTTTTTTGCATACTTCAACAAGACATTTTGCAAGAATACCAGGAGAAAATCCCACACATTTAGAAGGAAACCAGACAGGATTGCATTGCAACTGGTTTCCTACTTGCTTACATTTGCCTTAGGGCCAGGCCTTCTGCATTTCAAAGACAGCCCCAGCCTCCACGAGCTTTGTGTGGTTTTTTCATCTCAGCATCTCTGCCCTCCATCTCTTGACTGTGGCCTGCAGAGCTTGCTCCATTGGTTCATGCTGGGTTTTTCCAAAGACAAAAGTCCATTTATTTGCCTTCTTGGGAAGTTGGACAGCAAACAAAGAGGTTTCCAAAACTGTTGGTAGGTTATAAAGAGGTATTAAAGAGGTGAGGGAAGCATCTTGTCCAGGGCAAATAAAAGCTGTGACCAGAGCAATAATTACTGTATCATGAAAGTGATGACAAGACTGTGGCTGGACTGCTGTCGGGTCAGGCATCAATCGTGTTGTCTCTACCCTAGCACTGTGCTGACAGAGAGGAAGTTGCAATTGGTGTTTTCCTGGGATGTTTTCCATCAGCTGGTAGAAAGGTATCATTTTTCTGCCATGAATAAAATATAAAAGTATGCACAAAGTATAAATTCTTATGTAAATATGTTATCCCCCAGTTTACAGTGCAGTGGGTACAGTTTAGACAAACTCCTCTTGCAATATTAGATTAAAGCTCTAAAGAGCAGCTCTGAAGTGTAATTCTTACACTTATTTTTGAGTATCTACTAGCATCTGAAAGTGCCTGTGCAGGCAAGTGACTGCCATTCAGTGCTTTCTTACTTGAATTTGTCAGACCCTGTTGGTTAAGATTTCTTGTCAAAGGGCACATTATAAAAATTCCCCTCTCAGCCATTAGCCCAAGGCAAGGCTTGTTAGCTGAAGATTGTTCCTGTTCCTGAGGTGCCTGTTGGCCATATTTACACTGACACTAACCAGGCTTCTTGCCTTCTGTCTGGAAACCACGTAAGATTTATCTAATGAGGGCTAACCTGACTCTCAAGTTAAGAAGACTATGCTAAAGGTGTGAACTCCAGTTCTACAAGTAAAAGCATGCTTGGTGTCTTCTGAAGGGGTGAGGTATAGCTAAGTTTCTTTCATTTCTGTGGACTGAGTTTACAGTTTTATCTGAGTCATCCCAGTTTTCCTGCTTGTCCCAGGGAGGTGGGCCAACAATGGCCAAACTCCCTGGTCCCCCGCATTGCACCTTGATGATTCCCTGTGACTGACAGCTATAAGACACCTACCACATACTGAGAGGAGGGGAAATTCCAGCAGCAATGTAGGAGAAAGCAGGACTGGGCATGCAGCTGAATCCCAGGACAACCCTGCTGGCTCATTTCCTCCTGTGACTGAGGATTGGGGGTTGCTCTTCAAAGGGATAGCTTGGCTCTTGCCAACCTGACAGCCTCTAGTAGTTGTATTATCTTTCTGGCAGTTCTGCAGGTGGCTCCAGCTCAGTGTCTGGCCACCTGGTTAGGAAGTGGCTCTGGGAAAGCAGTGGGAAGGTCAGACAGAGACAGGGAAGAGTGACACATCCCCTTTCAATGGCATCCCATGCACTTATGCTACACTTGGACTAATGCAAAATTGCTTCTGGGCCTTGGCAAAATGACAGTCTCTTGCATCCCCAAGTCAGTGAAAACTGGGGTCATGGTGCCATTTCCAGGAAGTTTTCTAGATCTTGCCCTTTGATGACAAGACAAGATCACTGGCACATATGACATAATGGTGGACATGTCAATGTTAGGCTCATGGTAGGACTGGATGATCTTAGAGGTCTTTTCTAACCTTAATGACTCTGTGGTTCTATGGATGGGACAGGATATTGTTCTGGCTGTGCTGTCATACCCTCATCTAACACAAAAGCTAACTCAGTCCTCCCATGACTCCCAGCCCCCTGCTTATCTACCCTGGAGAAGCACCAATTAATTTCCAAATCCTTTTGGGACAGGGAAGCTGGTTCCCACTGAATCATTGAATCATAAGGTTGGAAAAGGCCACTAAGATCTCAAGTCCAACTGTTAACCAAACTCAGGTGCAGTGAAGAAAACCGTTCACCTCAGGATGGCCTAAGGAGATGGTATGGGCAATCTGCACCAGGACTGCCTTCTTTTGCTCCACATTGCTCTGCCTGTCCCACACAGGTACCCCTGGGCACCAGCTCCCCATGACCTCACCTCAAACATGTGGCATGCAGCAGCCTAGAGGTATCCTTAAGCCTCATGCTATAAAAGTACCTTTGAGTAGGCTGCCATGCAATCCTCTTACTGCTTCAGATACTTCAAACTGAGAAAACACCAAAGAAACACTGATCATCTCCTAAAGCTTCAGCTGCACTGCATGGAGCCCAGAGAAGGGCTGGGGCAAGACCAGTGTGACCTGGTTGCAGTCACTGTGCTGTAGCCCTGAGCAATACAAGCACAGCCACTGCCACTGGCTGGCTGGAGCAGCAATCACACACACATTGGGGAAAAGTCTTTTGGCAGAGCATCACAGTCCATGATGTCCCCAGAGCCTTTCATTTCTCTTTAGGAAACAGAAAGAAAGAGTTGTTAATATTTCATGACACCGCTAGGTACAGCACTGCTGCCTTCCAAATGTAATTGTTCATTTTATGTTTTTTACCTGTAGGAACATTAACTTGCAGTTACTGGCATAACCTAGCAACTGATGAAAAGTCCTTTTTACTTTGCTTGCTTTCACAGATATTTGCTTGCTGTAATTAAGCAACCACAGTGCTACCTTCATTAACAGGGAGAACTTTCTCTTTCAAGATGACTGCCTGGAAGGAAAAGCACCATTTGTGCCAAGGAACATTGTCAGGGGGCACACCTTCCCTTTTTCAGTGCTTATCACAGAGAAAAGGGAAGAGTTAGCAATGGAAATATGGGGTTATATGCTTTCTTTTTAAGTAGATACTCTGTCCTGAAAACAATATTTAACGGCGGTTATCTTAAAGTGCAGCACAGAGCTCCTCTTTTTGTGGGCAGAAATTCTTCATGAAGAGCAAGAGGTATTTGCATATACACATGAGATTCAAGAGAAAGTATTGTGAAAAAATAAATAAAGAAAAAAGAAAAAAAAGAGGATAAAAATGCCAGCCTTATCCTCCTGATCTCTTTGTTTCTTCCCATATCCATCTCATTTTCCATATCCTCCTCATGACGAGGAATGTTCCTGTAAAGTGCCATGGAGTAGGAAAAATAACCAATGCCACACCAGTGATTATAATTAGAGAGGAGCGCTCACTGCTGGTCCAGTGAAATGTCATTCCCAGATGGGATTTGTTTGACTGATGCAATGCAGCAGAACCAATGGGTGTAGGTCATTCATAAGGAGGGGGAGAAGATTTGGTATAGCTTTCTGCTTCCAGGAGCACCAGGGGCTCAGGAAATATCAGTACTGCAGCCCAGCTTGTCTGATACAGACACCACCCTGTATTGAGGCACTGGCCAGATCCTGGCAGTGATGCACCCACAGGACAAACTGACAGCTGCCTAGCATCAGGGAGTCCTAGGCCACTGCTTCCATGGGCCCTTTTCTATATATGCACCCTGTCTGTCTGAGAGGAAGGCACTGCAGCTCTTATCTCCAGTGTATGTTTGGGTGTGGGAGGGTAGGTAAATACATAGAGCAACCAACCCAGAGGGAGGTACAAACTGCAAGAGAAGATCAGGACCCCTGAAGGCCATTGCACTCAGAGTGAGGGGGAAAAGAAATGCTATAGATCATATAGTCAAATTATCATACCTATCAAACTAAACCACAGGCCTGACACTTGCACACCTGGGAGGGACATATGGATTTCCTTTCTATAAAACCACAGCTATTTCCCTGCTGTTGCACAGGGAAAATTCCCACCAGAAAGGAGAGGTTTCCTACTGAAAGGCCAGAAAAGCATCTGAGGAATTATCCAGATGACTCACAGAAATTATACTTTTAACAGGGAGAAATATCAGCCCAGCATTGACTCAGCATGTTCTGGTCTGTAGTACTTTGACACGGCAAACACAGCGTTTGCTGTCATACAGATTCCTCTGCCTGGTTAGGCAGCAGTTCATTTCAGTTAACAGAAGACCTTTATAAATTTTGACAGTAAGCTTGCAAGATTTTTCTACTTGATATTAAGGCCTTTAGTCTCCAAGTGAATCCATTGTCTCCCTATAGTTAAACTGAGAAGCTGCAGTATGATCTTTGGTCACACCACAAAAAATATGCTTGATTAGAGATTTTATGGGCCCTTAAAATAAAGCTTTTATTTTCTTGGGGGTTTTTCCTTCTCTCTCTATTCCTCTATCCAGAAGATCAACCAGAAAATCACAATCTGGTTCTCCAAGCTCATTTGTACATTTTCAGAGGACATATGCTTTATATTCTTCATACTCCACACATACTACTACTTGGTCATTGCTGTGATTAGTAAAACAGTATATTTTGGGGAGAAAGTGTGCTGTTTGGGCTGAAGTGGAGTTAACTTTCTTCACAGTAGCTAGTGTGGAACTATGTTTAGGATTTGTGCAGGACACAGGGTTAATAATGTTATTGCTGAGCAGAGCTCACACAGAGCCAAGGCCTTTTCTGCTTCCGATACTGCCACACTGGCAAGGAAGTTGGGGGTGCCTGGAAGGCTGGAAGGAGACAGAGCTGGGACAGGTGATCCAAAACGACCTAAGGGATAATCCATACCATATGACATCATGCTCAGTATATAAAGTGGGAGGAAGAAGGAGGAAGGGGGGACATCTGGAGTGATGGCGTTTGTCTTCCCAAGGAACCGTTACGCCGGATGGGGCCCTGCTCTCCTGGAGATGGCCGAACACCTCCTGCTCACAGGAAGCAGTGAATTAATTCCTTGTTTTGCTTTGCTTGTGTGTGTGGCTTTTGCTTTCTCTATTAAACTGTCTTTATCTCAACCCATGAGTTTTTCTAGCTTTTACCCTTCTGATTCTCTCCCCAACCCATTGGTGGGGGAGTGTGTGAGCAGCTGCGTGGTTCTGGGTTGCTAGCAGGGGTTAAACCACAACAAAGACTGTGTAAGCACGTGTCTATCTTTTTCTTAATAAATACCTGTCTTAGAAATTGAATCCAAAGTAAAAAATGCATTTGTTCACAGCAGTCACTTTGCAGCCCTCAGATAATTCAGAGACTCACAGCTTAGATGTAACACCAAATTCAGAGCAGTTGTGCAGTAGCAAGAGGTTTGCTGCCCTTCTCCAAATGTGGTACAATGTGGCAGAGCCCTGCTAGATCAGGTGGATGTTGGGCAGAGGGAGTGAAGTCAGAAAGGTCAGTGAGACGGAAAGGCAATCACAAGAAGGAAGTGGGAAAGGATAAAAAGTGTTTGGAAGGAGGGAAAGGGCAGGAGTGCAGAGTGATCCTGAAGGGAAGGGTGAAAAGGAAACTGAGAGGCCCAGGTTTTAGGATGTTAATCAAAAAAAAAAGCCTAGTCTAAACCACCAGATGCATTCTGTACTCCCTGCACTGATTCCTGATGCTGGCTGCTCAACACAGGCTTCCTCCAGAGCTTAGCTTAGAGGCTCTGGATCAGCGCTGAATGGTGGAGACAAAGTGATGCTGGCCAGTCCCATCTCATCTCAGCTGCACAGCTAGTTCCCCACATCCCATAAGCACCTCATGTGCTTGTGTGATATGGCATCAGTGTGCTGAATCCTCAGAGAGAACATGATGGAGTTGTCTCCTTAAGACACCTGGATTTCATCTGCAACTTGGAGTTCCACATGACAGCAGGTGCTCTCACAGGAACATTTTTGGGTGACAGAGGCTCAGTGATTTGCTGGTGCCTGGCACCCATCTGCTGCAATTGCCCACAGAAAAGGAGTGCCCAGGTATGCAACCCAGAGCTCACTTGGGCGTGCTGACCCAGGAGGAAGCACAAGATGGGTGTCCTGCTCCTACTCTGACCACTCCATGGGAGGCAGCAGGATAATTGTGACAGCACCTCCTTTCCCAGTGAGATGTATCTGACAACACAACCCAGTATTGCTGTTATCAGGAAATATGGGTGGTGACTGAAACACTCCCTGTTTCATAATCAGAGAAAGAAACATCTCTGACCCTGTCTCTGACTAAAGGACAGCATATTTCCCATTTCTGGGTGTGGGGTTCAACCAACACAGTGAAGTTCTTGAAGATATGTTTTTTTCTAATTCACCAAAGTGTCCACATGACAGCAGGTAGCCTGCTGTCCTTGTGACAGCCTTCGACCAAGCTCCCTCAAGAACACCTGAAGGACAGGAAGGAAATGGGATCAAAAAGCGAGACAGTTTGCACAGTCCCAATGTGAATTTTGGGCACTAGCAGTTTGTGATGCTGCAGAAGTGCAGAGGCTTATTCTTGAGCAGATTTGAAGCAAACAGAAGTTGTCGCTGGTCAAGTGCATTCCTCAGGGGATTCTGCCTTTTCTGTGGCCAGTCTGTCTGGCAGCCACTCTTACTAGAGAGTTGGGGTCATCAAAAAAGGACACTGATCCAAAGGGAAGCTCTGGCAATGCTGTCACTGCAGCACTAGGCACCAGTTCTTGTCTTAAAAGAACAATATGAAATGCTAAAAAGCTGTGTTCTCACCAGGGAGCAAAAGGACTAGGTGGTGAAGACACTGACATTCCTGGTATGTGACACATGGCACGTTAGACAACTGATTCACTCATTTCCTGACTTCTGTCTCGTTTCTACATTTACGCCATAAACATGCAAGCTGGGAATTTCCAGGCAAACAAGGAAGGACAGGGGAGGCAGCCATATAGGTTTGTGTGAGACTGGTCTGACAGTAATACCTCCTATGATGACTCTGAGTTTTAACTACTGTACAAGAATGTAAAAAGATGGGCAAAATCCTAAATACCATCAAAACCCTGGGGTAGGACTTTACCTGCAAGGTCTAAAAATAAAGATTCCCACTGTGATTTCTGTTTCACAGTTCTTTCTCTTTCTATTTTCTATTTTGAGAATCAATTCCCATTACATGGTCTTTAGTTACAGGAGTTTAGAACTGAGACTTTCTTACTCAGAAAGGGGAATTAATCCTTAAATGCATACAATAGTCATTGTGGAGAAGTAAGTCTCTTCCCAAAGACAATTCAGGTTAACAGCCAGTCACACAAATTTTCCTACCAAGGTCAGGAAACAGAAAGGGAGGAAGCAGAAAATGAAAGAAGTTAAAGGCAGCACAAAAGACCCAAAACAAAAATTGTTTTCTATGATAGTCTGCCAGGAAACATCGAGGCAGCAGAGAAGGAAAATGTGTATTTGCTGCTTTTCACAATGAGGCTGCTTTCTCCATTGAAAATATTGTCCTTGAAAACAATTATGAATCCCTGACTCCATTGTTTCAAACAACTATGAGGATTTCATAGTACCCTAAACAAGCACATTTTAATATAAATCCTCTCACTCATAATCTTCAGTCAGATAATTAAATGTTTACAAAGCTTTAGTATTTCTCATGCTGATGTGGACCTACTTCTATTTTCTATAAAGTCTCTAAGAAATGAAGTTGACAGTTTTGCTTGGATGACTGTTACAGTGTATTGCTCCTTACAACCCCTGAAACTACCCTGATCTAGAAGATGAGCATCTCTACTTCCATTTCTGAACCCTTAGGTCACATTGTTCCTTGATTCATAGCAGCTTTGAAGAATTTTTTCATAAACAGAAAGAAAATTAAATTCACCTGGTATTTCAAGTTTTACTTTGATGTTTCTCAGGTAAAAATGTACTTTTTCCTGGAAATTACACTTCTCAAATGCAAGGACTGATTTTGCTAAAACATCATTTCTTAGCAAGGAAATATGTAAGTGGAAATGTTTTGACCATTTTCATGATGATCTTGGAATCTTCCCATTTTGGGAAGTACAGTTAATTGAGGGTAAAATACTTTCCTGTATACTTTTTGAGAGATACAGAGAAAACAAGATGATCAGAGTCATACTGTAACCACAGTTCCAATATGGATTACCTCATCACAACTTCCTCTGAACCATAAGGTTAACCAGTTCAGTTGGTTTGGAATAGATATAAATGTTTTGTTTACTGTCAGTACTTGTTCAGTGGCTGTTACCAAGAGTGATGGGCGTAGTGGCTATTGCCAGTGCCCGTAGGTACTGCTTTGTTGTATAAGCAACCAAAAAAATTTTCATCTTCCTCTTCTGGTACCATGCCTTTGCCACATGCTTCCCTTCAAATCCTCCATGCAGCTCTTGTTCTGTGTACAGTGCAAATCTCTCTGCTTTCTCTGCTTGGTCTGTTCCCTGTTTGAATTTCTCTTTCCTCTTTCCTGCACTCTTCTCCTCCCAGATTCTTCCAGGTTCTTTCTGAGGCCTGAGAGCTCTCTGCTACTGCTTTGGCTGTGCACCATGTGCCTTCAGTCACCTTCCCTCTTCTCTCACCTACTCATCACCATCACACTCTCCCTGTCCCCCACTACCCCACAGCACCCATCAGCAAGTATGCTCTGTCTGTTCATGCTCCAAAAACTGCTGGCCTGAATTACCTTCCTTGCTCCTAGAAGTGGAATGTTAGCCTGTCACCTTACACGTGTCTTTAGGAGCTTGGCTGGGAATGCACAGTAATAGTGATCAGCAAGCATTTCCACGTGGCCAGAAAGGAGGCTGCTATTGATATTTGCTGCTATCGATCAGGTAATTTCACAGACACTTGGAAGAGTGGTCTCTTCATTACTATGTGATGGCACTCTTCCTGGCATCTTGGGAGCATCCTGAAAATCTCAGCACAGACCAGATTTGTTATGACGATTTGATGTGGTCTGGCAGTGAGAATGCTGAAATAAAATATTAATTTTTCACCCTTCCTTTCTGCCTTGTGAAAGAAGGGATTGAACTCTCAGAAAGTGTGAATGTATGAACTCAGAGATGGGAAAATGTAGTCTGAAATCTACACGTAGTCCATCCTTTTTAGCAGAAAACAGATATATTTTCCAGCTCTTCAGGGAAAAGAGAATACAGAGCCTAGGGGTTTGTGGGAACGTGGGGAACTCTAGGCTTTTTTTCTGCTTCCTTTTTAGGTCAGTACTGTAAGATACTCTGGCCACATCTATACAGGGAAGTTGTGCTGATTTAACTAAAGTCCATTTTGTAATCCCTTTTAACTCTGACAAGTTCTGAGAAATCCATCCAGGACAGGTGAAGATGCTACTGATCCTTCTGGTACACCAAGAACTGAAAGCAGAGGTTTCCATTCCTGTGAGGGAGTGGACAGAATGGAATATTTGCCCATGCACCAAAATCTTAGCACAATACTATTGTTTTCTACACTTTGGGTACCTTAAGATAACAAATGGTGGCTCTCTGGGTACCCCACCATATAAACCTGTAAACCAACTCTGCTGAGTGAGGGCAGGGTCCACTGAACAAGCAGAAGCAGTGCACCAAGGCTCAGGGGTTAGAGGCTTCCCATTATGTGGAGTCCTTTCTTATTTTCTTCCTACTAGGTTTAGACATGGTTTGTACCAGTTTGGCTTGCAATCATTTCACTGCATATGAAGCCCATGCACTGCTAACAGCAATTGTAGTGACAATAATGTTAAATGTCATGTAGCTGGTTTTGTCAGTAGAACATCAGGAGCTTTGCCACGGGAATATCATTATCTCTATTCCTAAAAGTTGGTAAATTGGTCACAGAAATTCAGGTGTCTGCAAACAGCTCTATTCAAGAACATTTTTTAATTTTTGATGGTTCTTGGTATATGACAGACCTTTACATGTACTACATTTTGAGCACTCTCGTATAGTGCTAATGAAACCAGCCAAAGCAATGTCATTTGTGGAGCAGCTCTCCAGAACACAACAGAAATAAATTGAAGGGATGAAAAAGTTTTCTTTACTGAACATCGAGGCAGCAACATGCCTTCCCTGAAGGAGTGGGAACTAGGAACCTTGCTAGGTTTCCCATAAAGATGACGTATTGCCATGTGGTATCACACTGACATAAAACTGGGAATCACCATCTTGGTAACAGTCCTGCAGTCTCAAGGGAAAAAGGCAGACCTGGCATGAGGACTTTACGGTTCTCCTGCCTCCACCTGGCTTCCCTACCCCAGCACTAAAGCACACTCACAGCTCAGCGGGTGAATATTTGTCCAGCTTTCACATCTTTATGTTTGTTTGGCTCTTTCACAAACTCTGAATATATTACCTACAAGCAGAATGAACTGGCTTAAGCGAAACATAGACCTTCCCCCAAGAGTTCTCCATAGCTAATGTACCCACAATCATTTTCATATCTCTTTTCTTCTTGAGAAGAAACCATATTCTGCTCACAGGAGCTTATCTGCTAGCACTGTACTGACTTTGCAACAGAGTAAGAAAGAATATGTTAGGCTACTGGTTTACACATGCTCACAATTGACAAAGAAGGAAATGGAGCAGCAGATGGAAGTGCAATAATACAGGAGATTATTTAAGCTGTCTCCTGCAGTTCAGGCACCACTTGAAAGGGAACTGTGGAAGCAGTGCAAGGGAATTTCCTCTGTTTGTGCCTTTGGTTTCCTTACTCACTGCTTAGGGTTTTGTTTTTGATTAACAGACCATCATGCCCTTTCAATCCATAGGACTCAATGAAAATGAGGATATCCATTCCACATCCTGTACCAGTAGTGTTTTAACAGTTCCCTTTTAATTAGGTGCATACATATGAAGGAGGAATCTGAATGTACATTTTCTTTTAAACCTGATCTTACCTATTGAGTAGCCTGACAAATAGGAGTTATATCAGGGCTTCTTTCTGACTTTTTGGATTATGGAGATTTCCAGAACTGTTTTCTTTCCTTATTTTTCAGACATCTATGTAATTTTCATTTATTCTGTCAAAAGAAAAGTCATTACGGGGAACCAAAAGGTGCGTTTTGCAATCTTTGTCCCTTTGACATAGGAAATAGGGGATGACAAATACTCTTAGAAACATAACCCTTGACACAATGCCCCAGCATTCAAAACTTCTGCTGGGACAAGATGTTCCAGTGTTTCAAAAGTTTAATGCAGTGAAGTCTGGGCTGGCTTCACCTCATGCTCAGGCTGGCAAGGGAACTGCAGGCAACACTGCACAGAGCATTGTTGCTGCAGGCAGGAAGGTGCCCCGTTGGACATGTTGTGTGTGAACAGAGAAGGACTCGTGGGTGGTGTGATGGTTGGAGGCATCTTGGACACAGCAATCAAAAAATAAGTTTTCAATTCTTGGACAAGTAAGAAGGAAGGTCAGCAGAACTGCTACCCTGGACTTCTGCAGGGCAGACCTTGGCCTACCTAGGACACTGGTTGACAGAGTCCCCTGGGAGGCACTCCTGAGGGGCAAAGAAGCCCAGGAAGGATGGACATTGTTCGAGTAGGAAATCCTGAGGGTGCAAGAGTGGGTCATTGTCATGTGACAGAAGATGAGACAGTGAGGAAGACCAGCCTGGCTGAACAAAGACCTTTGGCTGGAACACAGGGAA
>NW_008686336.1:15751-45687 GCF_000695815.1 Acanthisitta chloris
TTCAGGAAGACTATAAGGATGCTGTGACGTTATGCAGGGGGGGCAAAGCCCAGCTAGAACTTCACCTGGCTACTGCCATAAAAGACAATAAGAAATATTTCTGTAAATACATTAGCAACAATGGGAGGGGTAAGGAGAATCTCCATTCTTTTTGGATGCAGGGGGAAACATAGTGGCAAAGGACTAGGGAAAGGCTGAGGTACTTAGCGCCTTCTTTACTTCAGTCTGGACCAGTTGTTCTCTGGGTATCCAGCCCCCTGAGCTGGAAGACAGGGACAGGAAGTGGAATAAAACTCCCATAATCCAAGGGAAAATGGTCAGTGACCTGCTGCAGCACTTAGACACACACAAGCCTATGGCGCCAGATGGAATCCAGCCAAGGGTACCAATGGAATTGGTGGAAGAGCTCACTGAGCTACTTTCCATTATTACCAGAAGTCCTGGCTCCCTGGGTAGACCCATGTGACTGGAAGTTAGCAGTTGTGACACCTGTCTACAAGAAGGGCCAAAAGGAGGATTCAAGGAACTAAAGACCTGTCAGTCTGACCTTGGTGCCAGGGAAGGTCATGGAGGTCATTTTGAGTGCCATCATGCAATATGCGTAGGACAACCAGGAGATCAGGCCCAGCCAGTGTGGGTTCATAAAAGGCAGGTCCTGCTTGACCAACTACATCTCCTATGACAAGGAACTTAGTGGATGAGGGAAAGGCTATGAATATTGCCTGGACTTTAGTAAAGCCTCTGACACCATTTCCACAGCATTGTCCTGGGGAAACTGGCAGCCCATGGCTTGGCTGGGATCACAGGAAAACTGGATGGCCAGGCCAGAGAGTGGTGGTGAATGGAGTTACCTCCAGCTGGCAGACGGTCACAAGTCATGTACCTCAGGGTTCAGTGTTGGCACCAGCCCTGTTTAACATCTTTTCTAACTGTCTGGATGAGGGGGATCAAAACCACCCTCAGTCAGTTTGCAGGCAACAACATACTGTGGCCAGCAGGACTAGGTCAGTGATCATCCCCCTGTACTCGGCACTGGTGAGGCTGCACCTTGAATCCTGTATTCAGTTCTGGGTCCCTCGCTACATGAAAGGCATTGAGGTGCTGGAGCATGTCCAGAGAAGAACAACAGAGCCTGGTGAAGGGTCTGGAGTGCAAGTCTCATGAGGAGCGGCTGAAGGAGCTGGGGATGTTTAGCCTGGAGAAAAAGGAGGCTCAGGAGGAACCTTATTGCTCTCTACAACGACCTGAAAGGAGGCTGTAGCCAGGTGGGTGTCAGTCTCTCACAGGTAACAAGCAATAAGGCAAAAGGAAATAGTGTTAAGTTGTGCCAGAGGAAGTTTAGATTAGATATTAGGAAAAATTTCTTCATGGAAAGGGTTGTCAAGCATTGGGATAGGCTGTCCAGGAAAGTGGGGGAGTCACCATTCCTGCAGGTATTTAAAAGACATGTAGATGTGGCACTTAGGGACATGGTCTGGTGGTGGACTTGGCAGTTAACAGTTGAACTCAATGATGTTAGAGGTCCTTTCCAACCTAAATGATTCTATTCTATGACCCTCATATGACCGTCAGCAGGTGCTGGTACAGTAGTACTGGTGTTCCTGGGATGGCTCTGAGCCCAAACTAATCCTCTGTGCCAAGACATAGAGCTTATCATCCCTAGCACAGTGACAAGCAAACAAAAGGATCCCAAGATGTCCTGGAGATGCCCCCCTGATGTGGCACCATTGCTACACGCATGTCTGCAGCCAAGCACTGTGTGGCTATGGCTTGTGGGACTGCTTGCTGCTGTCCCTGCAGTGGCAGTAGAGGTGCCCTAAAAGGCTTGTTCTAGTAGTTCTGGTAGGGTCAGGATCCCAGATTTCCCCAGGATCTGTCACTAAGGTCTTTTTCTGATTATTGCTGAGTTCAGTGTCTCAGACCTGTCTGCCACTGAGTCCCCTTGGGCTTTGGGTTAGACTAAAAGAATTAGTGATTGTCACACCTTTTTCTCAGATAAAGGGATACTAAAAAGTAAAACAAAACACCCACAGAAAAAATAAAGAAGTTCCAGTAACTCCAAGTAAATGCAAATTAGTTAGTTCCTGCTTGATCCTTACAGGGATCTGCTCCTAGCACACACCTCACCTCCTCTCCACCCTTGCCTTTGGAAAGCAGCAGCTCAGCAGCAGAGGCTGCACAGTGCCTACTGCAAGCTTTGTTGTTCCAACAATGGCATTATCAGCCCTTGATTTTACAAAGAACTGAACATTTGCAGAGGTCAGTTGTTTCAGAGAGTTGCTTTTCAATTTTCTCTAGCATTCATCACAGAAAAAAGTTGACACTATAGCTTGAATGGTTGCCAGGCAGTACAAACCACAGAAAGCACGTGCCTGCGCTCTGAAAAATTCCCTCACTACAGTTGGAGATGTCACTCTTACTGAAAAAAGGAACGCTTCATTATTTTCATCCCTAAACACTAGTGTCAGTTCCCTCTTTAAACTCCAGAGTTTTATGTCCTGCCCATATTAGGACAGCAACTTAAGTGGCGATTCAACCAACCCAACCCCAAATTGTCTATATGTAAACTTCTCATAGGCTTGTCCCCAGAGCATCACTCATGGGGGTCTCAAGATGTGTACCAGCAAAAGCAGCTGGTGCTCTAGTGAGCCCCATCACCTCACCCATTGAAAGGAGGAATACTTACATTCCAACCCCCAGAAAGCAGCCTGCAGCATTTCCCATGTGATCTGAGTGATGGTTTGCCATCTGAATGGTACTTGTCTCCTGGAGACAAGAGATGTGGATTTTGTGGGCATTTCAATGGACTTCCCTCACAAAACCCTTCCACTTTTGACCCCGGAGAAGGAGGAGGTGTGTTCACATCCCTCCCAGGGTGTGATACTGGTGGAGAACCGCCCTTTCTAGGTAAAAAGCCAAATTGTCCATGCTCTTTGCCAGGGGCTTTGAATCAAAATTGAATCACTGGTTGCTCTGAATTGTATCATGCTGAACCCATGCCTCAGCATTTCCCCAGGGGCTTGAAACCAGGAAGGCTTTTTTCCTGCCTTTGATGAATAACTTCGGTATCAGTGGGAGCTCAGGCTGGGAGGTGGTGATCTCTTAAATACCATGGCTCAGCTGCAGCTAGGGACAAGCACCAGTGACTCTTCATTCCTGGTTAATGAGCCTTGGGCATCCAGGACCAGGAAGGAACTGGCAAGGATTCAGCACTGGGAAACTCCCCAGGATTGGGGACAGGATGTTGGCATGTGGGTGAGGGTCAGGATCAGGCCTGGTGAGGGGAACCAGTGTCAGACATGGCCCTGGGATGTCCAGGCAGGACCATGATAAGGCCTGTTAGTGCAAGCCACAGGCATGTGCTGCTGGTGATCTACCAATAGCACATGCAGTTCTATCTAGGCAAGGTTCTGGGGACAGTAACAAGATCCCACCTGGGGTCACCCCCAACAGCTGCTCATCTTGGCTTATTTAAAAAGTGCCAGGAGTCAGTATGTGTGTCCATTTTTCTCCCTGTCCTTCCTGCCCTTCCTAACTGCCCTGTCACTCAGATACACCATGTCAGGCAGCCCTGAGACTGTTAGCCAATGCCAATCATGACCCTTGGGGAAAGGAGTTTGGAAGAAAACTAAATTTTGCTAGACCTATGAGAAATTACACTTTGTCTGAGTACGTGGCCCAAGAGGTGGAGGATAACCTTCCTTGGGCACCAGCAAGTCTGCAGAGAAAGGACACCTTATAAATAAGGTCATCACAGGAAGATCTTCAGGAAACTAAGCTTCGTGAGTTCCAGGGTGAACATACAGAATGGGCTATCCTAATGTGTTCTTTGGAGCCCCCAGTGAAGAAGATGAGACTTGGGCTCTATTTACACCCCCACTCCTTTATAACCATATGCATTATTCCTTTGGGTATCCATCACTTGCCTGCCAGAAAGCAGCAAGAGAAGCTTCATAGGGGAGTGGCTAGGTCTCATAGTATCATAGAATTTAGGGTTTGGAATGGACCCCACAGGTCATTTAGTCCCAACCCCCCTGCCATGGGCAGGGACACCTCCTCATTAGATCAGGTTGCACAAGGCCTCATCCAGCCTGGTTTTGAGCACTGCCAGGGTCAGGGCAACTGCCACGTGCCTG
Organism: Acanthisitta chloris; assembly: GCF_000695815.1. NCBI lineage: Eukaryota > Metazoa > Chordata > Aves > Passeriformes > Acanthisittidae > Acanthisitta > Acanthisitta chloris. The sequence continues at coordinate 19,888 of NW_008686336.1, forward strand.
GGCAACCTGTTCCAGTGTCTCACCACCCTCACAGTAAAAATTCTTTTTCTCACATCGAACCTAGGCTTTCCCTCCTTCAGTTTGAACCCATTACCCCTTGTCCTACCATTGCAGGTCCTAACAAAGAGTCCCTCTCTGGCTCCCTGTAGGCCCCTTCAGATATTGAAAAGTTGCTATGAGGTCACCACACAGTCTTCTCTTCTCCAGGCTGAACAGCCCCAGCTTCCTCAGCCTGTCCTCATAGGGCAGATGCTCCAGTCCTCTTATCAACTTTGTGGCCTCCTCTGGACTTGTTCCAACAGTTCCATGTCCTTCTTATGTTGAGGACACCAGAACTGCACAAAGTGTTCCAGGTGGGGTCTCACAAGAGCAGAGGGGAAGAACCATCTCTTTTGACCTGCTGCCCACACTCCTTTTGATGAAGCCCAGGATTCGATTTGCTTTCTGGGTTGCTAGTGCACACTGCCAGCTCACTGTGAGCTTCTCATCCACTGTCACTCCCAAGTCCTTCTTCTCACTGCTGGTTTCAATTGCCATGGCCCAGATGTAGGACCTTGCACTTCATTTTGTTAAACTTCATGAGGTTTGCATTGGCCCACCTCTCAAGCTTGTCAAGGTCCCTCTGGATGGAAAGGGACTCCTGATAGAGTAAACTTGACCCTGGTCCTGAGGGATACTAAAGTACACTGTACCTGTGAAAGGATTTAATCCCATGTATGTATTAGAAAGTTTGGTTTGCCAAGAAACCTGAAGGAAGCCTGCAATAGTTCCACCCTTTTCTATGTGGCCATGTAAACCCTCTTGCAAAAAACAAATGTGACCTCACAGCACCAAGTTCTCCTATATCCTATGAGGAATACAGGGACACTGTTTTTTCTAGCCCTATGACAGACAGACAAGACATGCAGACAGACACATCTTCTCCTTTTTCTGGCACATACTGGGATGGCTCTGTACTTTCCAGTTGTGCTGGGGCTGCTGGCCTCCTGCCTGTCTTCAGTCAGCTGCCGGTGAGTCACCTCAGCCACCCTGCAGGACTTTCTGAGAACACCCACAAAAGCCATCAGTGATAGCCAGCCAAGGCTCATTGTCAGAAGACTTGCATCTTTCCTCCCCTCCGCTCACAAACTTTCACTGAGCATGAACTTGCTAGCTCTCAGTAACAGTCACTGCCAGGTCCCACCACAGCAAAGGCAAAAGAAGCACAACTGGGTTAACATTTTCCAAGAATAACAAAGGAGTACTTTTCTTTTTCAAGCATCATTTTCATGAATGAATTATTCATTCAGTTGTGGTAATTCCTGCATTCATAAAAAACCCCACCAACACACCAACACAGTGACTTCTCTTGACTGCTGTTGGCTGCTCAGCACTAGGATCCACAGGGAGGGGACAGACCCACACCAAGCTTCTGATCTTCAAGGAAAGAAGAAATAAGTATGATACAATGACACCATTGCTCCACAGGCAACGTGGGTGCCCTAGTCTCAGTGCTGAGTTTACACACAACTAATTTTACGTTGGAAAGTGAAATATTGCAAAAAGCTGCAATTATTTTAATGCTGTGGTGTAATATTGATCTTGTTTTCTGGGGAGATTAAATCCATCAGAATTGGCCAATGTTACATACTTTTAATCTGTGTATCCCGACAACTTACTTACCAGTGGTATCCCGCTGGGTATACTTTGCTGGGCAAAGTGGGATTTCAGTTCCTACCTCTGAGCCTACAAGGCATCCTAAGAGGCTCAAGTGCTCCTGCTTGATTAAGCCCTGTGGAGCATTAGAAGCTCCTTAGGCAGTGGATGCACCATTCCCTCTACCCAGCACCCATTTCCTCTGAGCTCATCTTAAAACACCAGCAGCCAAGCCAACACTTACACAAGCCTGAATGTGGTTAGAGAAATCAAAGGAAACAGCATTGCTGCTGGACAAGCTAAATCAGTTGGTTGAAGGTGGAGAGAGGGGTCAAAATGCATTCTTTTACCTTTTCAACCCTTCACCCAGTTCTGAAAGTTCCTATGACCCTCAGAGTGTGGGATACCTAGACACAGGATTACAGGGTATCAGACTGGAAAGGATGTTGAGAAACCTCTACTGCAAACTCCTGCTCAAAGCGGATACAGCTATAAACTCAGACCAGGTCACTTGGGACTCTATCTGATCAGTCTTGAAAACATTTAAGAACAGAGTCTGCACAACCTCACTGGGTCATCTGGTCCAGTGCTTGACTCTTTTCATGGGGAAGTGCCTACTTATACCTAGTCTTAGCCTCTTGTTTCAACTTCAGCCCCTTGTCTCTTGTCCTCCCAGTGTGTAGTGCTGTGAATATTCTGGCCCTGTCTTCTTGCTGACCCCTCTGCACATGCTGAGGGGGTTACTCTTAGGTCCTTCCAAAGACCTCTCTGCCTCAGGTTGAACTAGGCCTGATCCCACAGCCTCTCCTCACAGCCCTTAATATCTTGGTGCCCACTGCTGAACATGCCCCAGATTTTCTGTATTTGGGGAGAGAGTGGTGTATGAAACTGAACACAGTATTCTAGATGTGGTCTCTTGAGTCCTGAGTGGAGGGGGATAATCTCTCCCCTCCATCTACTGCTGTCTCTAACTAATACACACACAAAAAAAAGGTGGACAGGCATTACCCTTAATTCTGGACTCAGTAATTCTCAGAGACGTTCCTCATTAGCCCATTATTATTCTGGTCTAGCGCCAGAAAACCATGCTCAGCACATTTAAATGCACTCAGAAAGTTCAGCATGGGCAGGTCCTTGGTGTGGCCATCCAAGATGTGATACAGCACCAGTGCCAGCAACACAAAAGAGAGACAAAGCCTTGGAGTCTGGCAGTAGGAACAGTTGATTTTGCTCTCAGTGTTTACCAGAAAGAGGAATGATCTGATTTAGCCATGCTACTGCCCCCTCACCAGTAACCTATCCACCTCAGGGGTCCGTGTTGACTTTTACAATGTGCTTACAACCTGACAGGATTCAACCAACTTGTAACCTGAAAGTTTAATGGTGTTGGGGGGGGTATCACCACCCACTGTATGTCTTACATGCTACCAGAAACTGCCTGAAACCTGCTCTCTTTCCTTCCCCCATGCACACCTACCTCACCCACGCTGCTGCCTCTGAAAGGGCTGCAGCAGAGGGGACCTTCCCTCTCTGCAGCAGAGGGGACCTTCCCTCTCTGCAGCCACCCACACTGCGATCATGACCAAACATTATTCACAGGCAGGGAAGGCTGATGAAACAAAACAAGAGCCAGAGGGTGAAGTCTAAGAAGGTGCAGGTTGTGCCTAAAGCCAAGGAAGCCAAGTGCAGCCTCACTAAACAGGAAGCCGAAGAACATCATCAGAGTCACATGCTTGTAAAAACAATGTTCATGAGATCAGCAGCTGGCCTCAGTCACAGCGAGACGAACGAGCCCTCCAGTGTAGCTGACAATCATCTAAATCACACTTATGTTTGCCAGATAAAAAATGGGTTAACCAAAAAAAGAGAAAAATCACTTTCTTCTTTAGAGCTGACATCTCTATCAGCACAACTATGTGCCCTTGCAGACAAAATGCTTTTAGGCAACTGCTAGAAGCAGAGCCATGCAGAAAACAGCTGCATTTCAGAAATTGTGGAGCTTTTGTCAACACAGTAGAAAATGTAGAAAGTCAGTATAGAGTAAAAATGAGCAAACCAGCAGACTTGCAAAAAACCATCATTAAAATTTAGTCATTATATGTCCGGCTGGAACCAGCCACTTTGGCAACAGGGATGATGATCTTCCTTAGTGGAAATGATCCTCTTCTATCTGTCCAGTGTTGCCAGTCTTACCGTAAAAAGTCATCAGGAGAGTCTGGTAGAAAATATCTCCGTTTCAGCTATTACAAAACATCAATTTAAAACCAAATTGTTTGCTGTTGGGAAATGAAAAATAATAGTGGGCTTCCATGGTCATAGAGCTAAAAATCACTTTCAGTGAAGTGGCAATCAGTTCTTGTGAAATTGCCACATACATGATACACAAGAAATAGATGCATCAAAGAATATTGGTAAATGTGCAGTATGAATGATGCAAGTGGGTTTACTTGGTTTTTTCTTCCGTTACACAATCACAAGAGTTTGGGTAATGCAAAATTCTTGATAAATTAAGCAGAGGCACAGGAATGAATCAATATACAAGTAGATTTATGATATATGCATATGTTTTAAGTTGATACTTGAGGACAGAATTTTCTGGGTAAGGAGAAGGTAAGGTCACCACCCTTGAAAGAGAAAATTAATAATAGAATGGCTGTGCAGGCAGTGGCTGTGGATTATGACCCACAGAACCAAAAACTATGGACACATCCATGCTGAAACAAGCCAACCCAGCCTGGTGGCATCTTTAGCAGGATGGAACAATATGGAAAAGTAGGGACCTGCACCAAGAATTTATAACCAGGCAGAAAATAAATTAATTTTCAATTTGGGGTCTGCACCACATGCTGGTACTAAAATAACGTAACAGTGCTATTGGCTTCAATTGAGCTGTTCCATGTCTTTGCTTAACTATCTGGTTAATAAAAGTGAAGTAAAAGATAAGTCTATAGAACAGGAGGGGGTATAGGACCCGATCTGAAGTCCTCTGAAAGTTTTCAAAAGAACTATTAGCCTATTTTTTCTTGTTTCTGTGGGAACTCAAAAAGTTTTTTCTGGCATTTCCATCGCAGGAATGTGGCTTCTTGGCTTGCCTTGTACCACTCCTTGTCTCACTGTGCTGCCTTGGCTGTGCCCCAAACCCCACCTAGCAACATCACCCCACCTTGATCATCCAGCTGATGTGCCATGGGGCACATTGAACGCCACCGCTCAGCCCAAGTGAAACCACTGATGTCCAGTAGGAGCTACTTGTTTTTAGCACAGTCAAAAAGAGAAATACCCCAGATTGCTTGGGTGCTCATCACCCAGGACATGGCAAGAGAATGCTCAGGGACGGGTGGGTGAGAACAAGGTCACCAAATGTGACTGTTGCCCTCCCACCACCTACAGAGTGACTCAGTTGCCCACATATGCTCTAACCCACCTTCATCAAGATGGCCTAGAGCTTCACTGCAGACATGTGAAATGCCAAAGCAAAGTGGTGCTGGGGCTTGCAGCCTTGCTGTTTGAACCGGCCCCAGCCAGGACTGGTACCAGCAGCAGTGACAGCATGTGCCAGTGACATGGGGTTTAAGGCTTGGTGCTGTCACTGGTCCTAACTGCAAGTTAGGGGCACCTGAGACATCCAGCATGTAGTGGTGGGTTCTCTTGGTTGGCTTTACATTATAAAGGCAGAAAGCAAAGTCTGAAACTAGGTATTTGCACTATGAATACCTAATTTACCTACATTTTTTTAATGAGAAAAAGAATCATTCACTTATTTCCTCCAAAGTGCAAGTGTTTGGTGCCAAATGATGTTTATACTGCTTGGCTCCAACTGCAGAGTGCAGAAATTAGGGAGGTATAAGGTAAATGTGAGGACACACCTCAAATCAGTAAAATTGAGGACACACTGGCCCAGATTGCCAACAGCTAGTGTGAAAACCTTATCACTGTAGGTGTGAAAGAACAGGTAATAGAGGCATCTGTCAGAATCAGCTGAGGTCTGCGAGGTCAGGTCATGCCTCAGGGCAGGGATAGGACAGATCACCTGGAATGCCAGGCTGCTTATCTTGTCTAGCATGACCCATAAAAAACTCATCTCAACCTGATACTGCAAAAAGCGCTGTAGCCTCTGCTGACGCTAAAAATTGCCAAAACCTCAGTTTTAAACATCATGAGAAAGATAGTGACTATGCAGCAACATAGTTTGCCTAACAACAGGCAGAGGTAAAGGATAAGCTGTGAGTCAGAAAAAAAAAAAAAGTAGTGCTGCCTCCTGAGTAATTGCTTCCACTGCTGCCATGTTACCACCTGAGGCACACAGAATTTTCCTTAACCATCTCCTACCCTCCAGCTGGGCCCAAAGTGCTTTCTTTACTGATGTGTGGCACGTGTAGCTGTATGATGACCTGAGGCTGTGGACAGCTAGAGACAGTAGATTTCCTTCACAAAGGAGACTAGCATCCTTATTCACATTTAATGGATGAGGAAACTAAGTCAGAGAGATACCATAGCAGAGGGGTTTTCCAAACATCGTATCAAAACTTATGTAATGTCTTGGTGAGGTATCTGTGGTTGCATACACAAAACACAGCATTCAAAGCAATCCTATATTCTATATTTCACAGCATTTTTTCAATAAACCTATAGTCTACTTTTATTCTGTAACTTTTAATCACAACTATGATCTCTAATTTCAATGATCTTGCTTATATAATTAACTCTTGTTTATTTTTATAGACAGAATATTTGCTAAAATTAAACATTGTACCTTTGGTCAGTGAAAGGGTTGAGCTGAGAAAACTGGTCCCGCAGGAAAAATGAGAGACTGCACTTCTTGCCCTGAAGCATTAGCTCAAGGAACAAAGACCTCCTGGGGCCTTGTGCCTGCTTTGAACAGGCAGATACCTCAAGCCACAGGTAGCCCACTCAAATGTAAAAGGTACCCTCTGGTAGTACAAGCTATTGCCTGCTTCCCCAGCAGGGAGGTGGGAGGTAAAGGAAAGAGACATGCCTCTGCTGTCCCGATACTCAGCTGTGGTATCCCTTCCTTACACCATCAGATGCTGGCCGATATAAAAGCAGAACCGCAGGCTAAGCCTCTCTGACAGTCACTGGGCCAGGAACACAATGATCTTCACCTCTGGGATCTATGTGCCAGACAGTGCAGTTACAAGGCAACAAAAAACACACATCAAGACCCTTGCTCCTCTGCAGACTGTCCCACAAAGTCCAATGGAAAAAACAATTTTCTGTGTCTCTCTGCAAGGACAGAGGTCCAGGGAAGAGAACTTGGTACCAACATTTGTTTCTCTTGGTACAAACATTTGTTTCTCTAGGAAGGCTATTATGACAGCTGCAGTGGCTCTTTAATTCACCAGAACTGCTTCACATCCATAAGGTCCCTTTTTACGATGAGGGCTGGTGAGAGAAGAAAACCTATTAACAATGGCCTATCTTTCACTTATCACTCTTTCTTTACCCTCCAATGGTATTTTGTGACTGACTACTGCCTCAGTCACCACTTATCTGCTTATCTTCATGTGATATGATTAGCACCTCGGAGGTCACAAAGAAAATGTGCATACAGGCCCCAAGTCCAAGGCAGAGCAGTCTGGAGATAAAAAGTACCTCCTTGATGTACGTGAGAAGAGCAATTAAAAAACATCTCTGAACTCTGACGGGGCTCTGGGATATTTTCTAATAAAGGCAACTGTATATGGAGGTGTTTCAAATAGCTACTCAAAAACTGTCCAGCTACAACTGTATTAAACACCTTCAATTGAAAAACTGTCCTGTTCCTCTAAGGGGACTGCATTGCTTTGTCTTTCATTGCTCTATTTTTGCTTCAAAGCTCTTCTAATGCTTTTCTTAGAAGAAATGTAATCCTAAACCAAAATCAGATCAGATGGAAATAGTGGAACACCCTGGGAGACCTGAAAGCCCCCTCACCTTTAGATTTCTATGCAGTGCTGCACACAGTTTTGTGTACTGTGCATTTATAACCACTGAGAGACTGTTCAATTTACAATTTAATAAGTTCTCCCAAAACTTGTGTGTAACTGAAATTTGCATAAGAAAGTCTGAACAGTTTTAAAGGCTTTTCCTCCCCACTTGCCAAGTGGAGAGCTAGTGGCTTCCTGTTAAGGAAACATTTAGTCTGCTCTTGTCTTTGTTAGTCAAGTCTGGCATTCCCCTCAGAAAAAAAAAAAAAGAGAGAGAGAAAGAAAAAAAGATATTGATTAGAAGAAAGCAGTTACGAAATACTAAGTTAGCCTATACTTATATAAATGTTCACAGCCGTGAGCGCATAGTCCCCATCTGGTAAACGAATTGGGCTGATACGACTGACCACTACAGTGACCACTTCCAGAGGCCATCCATTTCTAAGAACATAGCGTTTTTTCATTCTCACAGGGAATTTTAATTCCCACATACATGTACCTTTAGCACACAGTTTTACTCCAGACCAGAGAAGCAAGGATGGACCCTTTCACTGAACACATAGCACAAGACACAGCATACCAGTGACTTCAATCTGTCATCTCTTGAAGCAACTACACCAGCAAGTGAACCAGATAAATCTCTTTTGAGATGACACTGATCATGTAACTAAGGTGAAGAAAATGACTTGGATGTCAACAGCTGTCCCTAAGCAACAGCTGGTCTGTTGTGGCCACTGACAGGTATGAAAAGAATCTACGAGGTTAAGAGAGATTGAAGGTCTACAGCATCAGGTTTGTTATTTGCAGAGAAAGTCATAACTGTTGTGGAAACAAAGGGAGACAATAGGAAATGATGAAAGCTGTTTGACCTTCTTTCCTAGATCAGCATCTCATACTTAACTCTTTTAATTCTGTAAACATGCACCTGCTAGGAGGTGCTTAAAGCCACAATGACAGGAACTTTGCAACCTAGCATGTATTACCATGATGCAACTTCACCGGCCTGAGTTACTGTGCAACTTTTCAAGCCCCTTAATCAGCACACAAGAGCAGCAGACTGTCTCCCACTGATAAAATAGTAGCAGGAGGATCATACATGTTCTCACTTCAACCACGGCAGTCTTGTCACACTCCTGGCCACTCTTGTGAGGCAACGGTCACAAGCTAAAACCACCCTGCCATGACTGCTAGTCAGCGAAATGCCAAAGGCTTGCAGCAGTATTAAACACTTGTGTTTGAAAACCACAGAGGTCAGTGCTTCAACAACCAAGGAGCAATGCTTGCCAACACACACCCAGAAGCCCACTCCTGTCTTTGTGGGACAAACCATTCAAAAGTGCCTGGTCACCTCACTTGCCTTTTTTTTGGCTGTGTCTTTTTGAATGGTGCTTAAACCAACAAGATTCTTCTATAGTGCCACATGAGTGCCCTATCTTGACTTTCTTTTGGGTGTCCAATATACAAAAAACATAAGATATCCCAAAGTAAACACACTGCCCAATGAATACCAATAATATTTTAGTATGAGACAATGTACTTATTTGCCAATGTCTGCATCCAGCAAGACCAGCATAGAGAGTGATACTTGTGTGTAATTATCATAAATCAAGGTTCATCCAAAGAAACCTGTCAGGCTGAATTTGCCCCCTTACCATGTTCACAGAGTCCCAGAGTTACTAAAGTGGGAAGGCACCTCTGGAGAACATCTGATGGAGGTCACCCAGTTCAGAGGAAGGTCAGCTTAAGCAGGGTGCTCAGCACTGTGTCTAGGCAAGCTTAGAATTTCTCCAACGGTGGAAACTCCACACCCTCTCTAAGCTATCTTCCAGTGTTTGACCACCCTCACAATAAAAAAAGATTTTCTTATGTTTAAGTGGAGTTTCCTGTATTCAGTTTGTGCCCATTGCCTCTCATCCTGTCACTGGGCAGCAATGAGCAGAGCACAGCTCCCTTTACTTTATCCCATCCAGATATTTGTACATACTGACGAGACGTCCCTGAGCTTTTTCTTCTCCAGGCTAAGCAGTCCCAGGTCAGACAGACTCTCCTTGTACAACAGATGCTCTAGTCCCTTCATTGTCTTTGTGATCTTTCAATGGTCTCATCTTAGCAAGTCTATGTCTCACTTGTACTGGGGAGCCCAGAACTGGACCCAGCACTCCACGTGTGTCCCTCCAGTGCTAAGCATCACCTCTCTCCACTGGAGACACTTCTAATGCAGCTCAGGATGTTTCTCTCTATGCTACAAGAATACATTCCCAGCACTTTGAAGCACAGATGAGACAAAGGTCACTTTTGAAGGCAGGACCCGGACTTCCAAGTCATCTATATTCTAGCCCATTTTTCTCAAAGAAGATGTGTAGGGTTGGGTCTGTGACCCATTTACCTAAGCAGTTGGAGGTTTATATGTTCTTCAAAAAAGTGAACACTACAGCCTCAGAGAGTCATAGGTCAAGAGGGGCAATCCAACCATTTGCCAATCTCAGTGTTACATGTCTCCTAGTCACTCCTGCACTGAACCCAGTTGCAATCAGTGGTGTCTGGCTGATGCTTATCATCCAGAGAACTGTTCTGTTTTGATTTGACATTCAAGAGATCTTGGCTTCATCTTGTATTTTTTCCAATAACATTTAACTATAATTTAGCTATGACCATCAATTTGAACTTGTCTAGCTTTGACTTCCAGCCACTGGGGTTTGTTTGCCTTTTTCTACTACTAGCACCAAGCCGTGTCTCCTTTAGAAGATGCCTATCAAAAATCAAGCTGATTTTCTTTCAGTCCTAAGTTTTGTGCCCTTTAAATCTCTCAGTGAAAGATTTTTTTCTCCAACTTACAAATACGCCTCATCATCTTTGAAAACTGAATCTTCCATTTAAAAGTGGAAGAAGGGCTTGTACATTCAAATTTTCCTGTTTTTTCCAACTGTATCAGCTGCTCAGGTAAGATAGGAACTTTGCCTGCACTGAACTGCCTCTTCATATTTTTCACTGCTCTTTAAAAAATAGAGTTTAAGGTTTAAGTTCGTGTGTTTGCATGCGTTAGGCCACTATGAAAAACAGGTATGTTCTTCTAGAGGATAATCCAGATGTTCAAAGGGACTTGGTTAGAGACAGCACCATAAATAATTAAAATCAGCAGACCTGCTGCTGAATCCTTCTAAAAAAAATAAATCTTGCAGGAGAAGAGGTATGCCAGAAAGAATCTTCCAGAAGTTTAACCAGATAAGCTAAAAGCTCCCTAACAGCATGTCTACAATAAATCCTCATTAATAGGCTTCTTAATAGCTTGAGATGAATCTAGAACTTAGTACATCCTTGAACTGTGCTACTGTTTCTGTGTTCTCTTCCAGATCTCAACATGCCTCTCAGGAGCTGCTCATACCCATTGCTTTGTCCATGTTATGGGTGCCAATCCTGACAGACAGTGCTTATTGCAGGCAAATCCTAATAAATCACAACAGCAAATCCAGCAGTTGTCTATATGTGAGTCTAAAATGTTACTGATAAATGTCTCACATGGTGTCAGACTCCTTGCTCTGAATCTACAGGCTATAATACCATTTGGGATAAATAATGCTCCAATCCTATTTTCATGGTGGAGAAGAAAACAAAGTTGTGGGGATTTTTCTGTTCAGAAATCTTATGTTTCTGTGCCCAAAATAGTAACTAGTGGTTTGGGGGTTTTATTTTTTTCTCCACTGACCTTTAATAACTAATGACCCACATTGTAGAGGGTTTCTTTTTCTCCCTCTGCTCCCAACTGGCCTCACAGATTCCTGTGACTCACAGAAATTTTTAAAAAACAAACCACCAAATGTGTGATTTTAAAACTATCAGTTACAGTTTCATTATCAGCTATCAGAGGGGATTCCATGTACTCTCAGTGCAATGGAAAGGAGTACCCATTTCTTCATTAATCTACAGGTGAATGTCAGTTCTAGGAAACGGCCTTTAATTCCAAAGCAAGACCCCTCATGCATGTCCTTGCCTTTGAGCTGCTGATACCAGAAGCTCTTTTGAATCAGATCCACCCAAACCCCACAGATTTTTTTTTTTTTGTAAAATCAAGATTCATTTAGATTTTATTCAATATAGTCCTGGATTTCTCCTCTAACATCCTTGGCATTCCTAAATAACTTTTCATCCCAGACCTGACCCTTGTTATGATAAATGGCAAGACAATCACAGTACTCCAAGGCAAACTGCAGACCAGTTTATTTATGCAGTGTTTCTAACCCAATGTTACTGGAACCAAAATGCATGCCTTGTTTGATCTTTAGGGGAAAGAGAAAAGAGTAAGGGGATACAGGGTTTGTTCCCAGCTCTTCAATGCTCATTTCAAATCTTGATAAGATAGATCTGTAAAATGGTCATAATACCTGCCTGCTACTCTAAGATCCCACTACTATGAATGCCAACATATTAATTTAAATCACTGAATTAATATCAAAATTATTCACCAACACAGTGTACTACTTTATGACAAGGAAAGCCTCACTCATCTTGCATTATTTGTTCCCAGCTCTTCAATGCTCATTTCAAATCTTGATAAGATAGATCTGTAAAATGGTCATAATACCTGCCTGCTACTCTAAGATCCCACTACTATGAATGCCAACATATTAATTTAAATCACTGAATTAATATCAAAATTATTCACCAACACAGTGTACTACTTTATGACAAGGAAAGCCTCACTCATCTTGCATTATAGGCAGAGAAAAATGACCATTTCTCTAAACAGCTTTACATTGAAATGTTCATCAGCACACAGGATAGAAAATCCCAGAATTTAAGTTACCTTAGGAAAGAGTCCTTTCATAATCTCACAATAACTTTTTCCACCCCACTGCCATCTCTTTTCATGCACAGGCTGCAAAGCTAGTCATTTGGTAAGCAGCTCTTCAGGCTCTCGTGTCCACCCCTTTGCTCAGTGCATAGCCTCACACTTTACCTACTCCTCAATAATAGCTCTGAAAATAAAGTTACTCAGAGGCTCTTGCCTCATCGCTAAAGCATCTGAGCATCTCTGAATGTTAGCTAATCTTTGTTCAGAAGCCCTGCAGCATGAGGGGGTGGTACAATCCACATTTTACACATAGGGAACTGAAGCACAAAGTGATTAAGGTCAAAAGTTTCCATTACTTCTCTGTACTCCCTAGGACCTGATTTCTCAGTTTATTTAATACGCTACATTCTGTCTCCAAAGCACGGTATGCATTACCTCAGCTTCTGCTGTGAGAACTCAGCACTCTTTCACGTAAGACCTGAAATCTCCACCCACACACTTTGCGTAATACAAGGAGCACCCAGTGGGTCACCACCTCTGACAAGGTAGGTTTCAAAAATTTGCCCAGCACCGCACAGAAATTTTGTGGCAAAGAGGAGGATAAAGCACAGTTTCCCAGGCCAACACGTGACCGTCTTCGCCATGCACTGTGCTTGCTCTTGATACAAACCCTTCCTCCAGCCTGCAGCTTCAGAACAACACAGCAAACAAGGTGGAGGTACTGGACACATGGGGGATGTCCTCTTTGCTCTGTCCCACATCCCTGACTCCCCCAGGACAAATGTATTATGCACTGTGAAGAAGACAGGCATTCTCCTGTATCATATTTAGTGACTTGAGTGTTCTTTAATATCAGGGAGAGCAATAGGAAGTGTGGGACAAAGGTAATGGACAGTCAATCCCTGGTGTAGAAATAGTGAAACTCAATGAGTTTGAACACCAATCCATTCTCAAACACACTTGTGCAGTGCAGCACATCTCAGCCCACTGCCTCACACTTTCCCCTTCTCATTCTTCATTCCTCCCTGTTCAGGTTGCACTTGTTTCACCCTATTCCTCTAATTTTGTTGTCTTCAGCCTTCAGCCTCTATTTCTCAAGCTCTGCCATCAAGTTCTCATCACCTTGCTTTACCAAGTTCTAGTCTTCTTCTAACCCTTCTGGCTAAGTCTTCATCTCTTCAAAATTCATAATATTGGGCATTTTGCCTTCAACTTTCCTATTCTGTTTTCCGGCTCCTTGTCATAGCCTTTTCCCTGGACTCCTCCTATCCCTGTCCCACTCAGTTCCTTCCTTTACTTGATCATTTTCTCCAGTTATTGCCTTTTCTCATCCCATATTTTAGCTCCTAGTAAGAGTTGGTGCTATTTCCATCACTAATTTCTCCAGTCCCAGTTTGTTTGCTTCTACCCTAGTACCACTGATGAATGGATTGACTGAATTGCTTTCTTTATGCAGCTTCTCAGCTCCCAGTTTCCCATCTCCCACAGAAACTGTTCTGTGTTCACAGTCTCCCCAGTTCTGGAGCTGAGTCTCCATCAACTTTAGTTACCAGCAGTTGTTACCAAGTCTTGGCTGCCACTTGAGTAATGCCAGGCACTTCCCAAGTCACTGATACTCCCTTCTTCTACAATGCTTGCCAGCAAGACAAAGGGCACTAAAAATATGAGACAGGGAGAAACTCTGTTGTTTCATTTACAAAATAATTATATGACTATTTCTTCCCACCTTGACTTGGACTAGTGGGGAGCTGGAATTGTAGGAAGTCCAGCCTTGCCCTACAGGTCCAGGCTGCAGCACACCTTCTCTGGATCACCCTGCACAGCTGCACCCTGTGGGCAACATTCAGTCTGTGAGGGGATGGAATATGTTCCACCTGTGGGGATGACACTGTGCAGAGCACACAGTTGCAGGATGGCAACATACTCCTTCCTCTGGATTAAGTTGATTAGGTTTAATGTAAGAACTAAGTTTGATCTGTGGGAAAATGCAGATTTTTCAGTTCCTTTTATTAACCTGAAAAATTATATTCACCTGCATTTTTGCTCATTAGAAAACCTTTCATTTCCACTTACAGCATTGGAAACATAAAAAGCAAAAGGCACAAAGCAAAGAACAAGGAGGCAGTGCTACAGCTTCCTGCCTTTTAACTTAAGGAGCCTTTGGTTAATTTTTTGGTGTGAGGAGACCCAGGCTCTTCTTCCACACCTATTACCATTAAATGGTACAGTCCAGGGTATAGTGCTCCCAACCTTGCATGTTGAGTTTCCCCTACTCTATTTAGAAACATTTAACTTTTAATTGGAATTACCCCAGTAAGATTTCTCATTGTTAGTCTATGATGAAACCTAACTCCTTGGTGCTTTCCCTCCTACCCAGAAAATAAAAAAATTATTTCAGTGCCACACTTTGAGCAAGAGGCACTGAAAAACTTCTCCTCCATACTCTGTGTTTCAGCATAGATTGGAGGTTTCCTTACTTCACCAAGGAGGATAAAGGGAAGCTAGGTTTGCCTCTGTCTTCACCTAGTTTTGTGTGGCAGAGGCAGAAACTAAACTGAGTCAACAACATTCTGTACATGCAGCCTCCCCTGAGCCACAAGGCAACAGGGGGAATTGGCACTTCCACTTGTCTTAGTCCTGAAGACAGGGGCAAGTATTTGATCTAACTCCTGACTAGTTTCAGGTTAACAAGACTATATTTCTTGGATGGCAGGCAAATATGCTATTCACTGAAAGCAGCACAGCCCAACCAAGAAATGGGGTAAGCTCTGCAGGCTATGGTCCAGAGACACAGCTCCAGCCAGGACAAAGGGAGGCACAATGGCCACTCATGGCCACCATGAGAAGCTAAGAGAAATTTGCATCTGGTCACTCATTACAGGACCATCTGTAGTTTGACTTAAAGTCTCTACCCACAAGTAGAAATGTGAGCACCTGCTGACATTTCTTGGACTGGCAAATAGCACATCCCTGATGCATAAGTCTCTGTTGCCATAAGTCAGGTTGTTGCTTCTAAGACTGGGTCATCAGATCAATTTAAAGAAAAAGTTAGTGGATTTTTTTACACAGACAGAATGATGTGTTTTTTTTCCCTAGCCTTGTCCATAGAAATATATGAGCTATTTTAAGTCAGGCTTTCCCTCTTTCTCACCCCTGTCACCAAATTCACTGTGGAGACCAATGTCAGACACTTCATCCAAAAAAAAGCCCCAAAAAAGTGGTTTGACAAGCATGAGAAAAACAGGAAACTGGGTTTTAACACCAGCAATGCTGAACACTTCAGTAAACTGGTCTTGCCTGATTCTGTTTATAATTAAGTGATAAGATGCAAACACATGCTCTAATTTCCTGTATCAGTTTTCTCTTAATAATAACAGTGATTGCTTAACATTGAGCAGATCTACTGAGTATTGGGCTAAGGCAAGAAATGGGTAAGTGTGCATAGATGACTCTAATCTTCAAAAAAGCTCATGCAACGGTGAATATTCAGTTAGGGGATTTACCTTTGATGAGCAATTCAGATGTTAAATTAGCTATGCACTAAAACAGCATTGTGGGGATTTTATGCACAGTTCAGTGGAAGTAGGCGAACCACTTCAGAGCTTCATCAGAATCATGCAGGACTTCATTAGAAGGAATCCCCCTCTCTGTCTGGGATGGCTCTGGTACCAGGAAGTTTCTCCAAAGCTTGAAGATTCCCACTTTGAAGTAACAGCAAAGCTCTACTTAGGCCTGTTGTAAGCTACTTCCATTCTGGTGCCATCTGTCCTATCTGTAAAGGAACTAATCTCTCTCCAGAACATGAGGTCAGAGATAACCCTGGTTTCATTAATACCCAACTACAGCACACATGCCAAGCAGCCAAGGGGGGCAGAATAGACCTTCCTTCCGCATCTCCACAAGAATTTATCACAAAGGCAGAAGGTGCAGAGATTCCTCCCTGCACCTCTAGGTATTCAATGTACTGTAGAAAGAGAAAACAGATCCTATAGATACCTGCTCCCACAGAAATTGTAACATACCTGCAGCCAGAAGAGTAAACAGTCATGGGAGCACAGGGACTCCTAGAATGATGAATTCTGAGAGTAACATCCTGGTCTGTGACCAGGAATAACTAATGACTGCTGTTTCAAATGGAGGACTTTTATAAAACATGAAAGGGCCTGAAGCTGTGTCAGGTTAGGTTTAGGTTGGATATTAGAAAAATGTTCTTCACTCAGGGAGAGGTTGGGCACTGGAACAGGCTCCCCAGGGAAGTGGTTAGAGCACCAAGCCTGACAGAGTTCAAGAAATGCTTGGACGATGCTTTCAGGCGCATGGTGTGATTCTCAGAGATGTCCTGTGCAGGGCCAAGAGTCGGACTCAATGATCCTCATGGGTCCCTTCCAACTCTGAATATTCTGTGATTCTCTGAAAACAGACATGTCTTGTCTATTCTGTGATGAAAACAGACATGTCTTGTCTGAGTATACTTGCAGGGGCATGATGAGAGTGACCATGTCAGAGCATACCTAACAAGACACTCAGATGCTGACATACTATCCCTAGGACTAATGATCTTGAAACATCACTAGAAAAGTCTGATGCTTATCACTCCATTTCATGTTCCATCACACTGAGGTGAACCAGATTAAGCTCCTCTCAGGACCAGACATGTCTTGTCTGAGTATACTTGCAGGGGCATGATGAGAGTGACCATGTCAGAGCATACCTAACAAGACACTCAGATGCTGACATACTATCCCTAGGACTAATGATCTTGAAACATCACTAGAAAAGTCTGATGCTTATCACTCCATTTCATGTTCCATCACACTGAGGTGAACCAGATTAAGCTCCTCTCAGGACATCTGAATCATGGTTACAACTAT
Source organism: Acanthisitta chloris (assembly GCF_000695815.1). NCBI lineage: Eukaryota > Metazoa > Chordata > Aves > Passeriformes > Acanthisittidae > Acanthisitta > Acanthisitta chloris. The sequence continues at coordinate 37,110 of NW_008686336.1, forward strand.
TCATAGTGCTGTTAGATCCACTGGATACATAGAAGAGATACTTTCCCGCTCAGGTAGAGGGATGACCAGGAAGGATGCTGTCAGGGCAGACAGTCTTGAGTTTACACTGCCCTGATAACCCCTGGAGCCAGGAGCTCAGGGAGTTCAATGCAGGCAGATCTGAGCAGCAGGGATACATGCACCCACAGGTACAGCCTGAGAGCTGCTGTGTGGTAGCCTGACCCTGTAATCATAACAACAAAAAGGCACAAGAGTTCAAAGGACTCATGTATAAGAGCTGAAAATAGAAGAAATTCATGGGGAAGCTGTGAGAACCACCCACTCTGTGCTCTGTAGATACCATGACACAGTCTTTATCCCTGTTGTTTGCATTCTGCTGCCTCAATTGCCTTATGATTTAGCCTTCTCTGTTCCACTTCTCTACCATCTGTGCACACACATATGTATATTCTGACTGGAGCATACAGCCCATATATTAGTTTAATGATAGAATACCTACTGTTCACACACACATCCAGCCTATACCGTTGTGTGTTTCTCAGCAGATTATATTGCCTAGGATACTCTTTGATACTATTCTCTCCCTCGTTTTCTTGTAAACTGGAACCATCCCTGAAATGCAGATGTTTCTTTGGGAGAATATCATAGCTGCTCCTCAATGCACACCTAAATGAGTTTGTTTAGTCCAGGAAACGACAGGATGCCATAAACCTGCTGAAATTACAAGGGAAAACCTATGTAGACAGATATAACTGACCTCATCGAAATACATCAAGACGCAGCAGGCCCTTACTGTGGTAACAAATCCCATGGAACAGTTACTGAGTATGGGCTCCTTGTGTTTCTGCCACATGTTCTCATGAAATTTCATGACAAGTTATTTAGAAATTAGCCATAAAGTTAGCATTTACTTCTCTCCACCCTAATGAGTAAACAGTAATTTGTAGGAAGCAGCTACAATTTTTGCTTCTGCAGCAGCAAAATATTACAGAAGTGGGGGCATATGACATGAAAACACATTCCCACTATGTACATGGCAGAAACCTTACAAAACTTTCTCTGCAAAGTTATGAATAAATGATTACGTTAGTCTTACCAACAAGTGCAGTCATTGCAAAAATGGGGAGTCCCTTCTCTCTGAAATCAGAAGAAAACAATGTACTTTTTGAGCTAAAACACATGACCAGAGTAACCTCGTGGACATTGACTAAACCCATGTTTATAAAGGAAACTCACCATTTCCCTGGTGGGAGATGACTGTTAGTTTTTTGGAAACAATCTATGGACTCTGTTATGTAGTTCAGCATATGCTGGTAAATTCCCTTGGGTAAACAAACATCCTTCTTTGGAGGAATTTTACTTGGGGAAATTTTGGCACTGCTGATAGAGGACAAATAGATTTTCTCTCAACTTGGAAAGCTAGCCTGAATTTCTGGCCACTCATAAAGCCTCTCATGTTATTCCCCGTACACAGAATTTGCTCTACACAAAGGAAATGCCTTTCCTCTGCCTTTGAAAGTGCAGGAATGAATTCACTTCCTCATTGTCACTGAAGATGGCTGTGAGCTTTGAACAGACTCAAAATGTAGTTAACCTCATAACACATGAGATACTGAAACCTATTAAATGCTCAGTGCTTTTGAGGTAAAACCCCAGTTAAACAGTTTGTCTGAGGGTGTGCCTACTGAGATTAACTCTCACACCTACGCTAGTTACTCTAAAACAGGATTTACAGTAAGCACTGTGGCTCCCAGACCCCTTTTACAATTGCATTCTCTTTAACAAAATCAAAATAGTCTGTTCCTGAAAGAGACCTTGGCCATCTGGTAGCAGTTATGGGGCTGACATAGAAACTACCCAAGAAGCTCAAAGAGTGTGCTATTGAATGTCAGACTAGGCAATTGTCAACATAAAAAAGGTGGTCAGAAGCATTCACCAAGTACTGTATAAACTGACATTTCCTGGCTATTTTTCCACATTTTTATGAATTGGGGGAAATTACAAAAATTACATAGTGGAAAGATTGACAAACTTTATACTCTATGATTCATGACAAGATTACCTTCACATGGTCACTCTTTATTCACTTAGCACTGCCCATATTATTCCATCACTAAGAGCTGCTGAGAAGAGATATTTCCATCTTGAGAGAAAACAGTGTCAGCAGTTCTTCCATTCCAGCAAGGAATGATACAGAGTCACTCATACACGTATCCACCAAGCACATGGAAATCAGACACAATTTAAAATAGCTTTACTGATTTTATAGACTGTAAGATTGACTTAATAAATGGAAACATACATAACAAAATACATTACTGGACATACTTAAAAGAAATGAGAACAGGTTGCACTGAACTTTTTGCCATTCAGATTATACACATTGTATATATTTTGGGAGAAAATAAGAGCTTCCAGTGAGTCTAGAGTTCACTGGGAAAGGAGCACAGAATGCTAAAGCTCTGAAAGACTGCAAGTCTGTTGAACAGCAGGTTGTTCTATCTAAGAAAATTTGCCTGGCTGCATTGTATGTTGAAATTGTTCGAGGAACAGAGGAGAGAGGAGTGAGGGCTTTAATTAATGTGAGCAAGCATTCGCTAGCTGCATTCCTTGAGCCTGCCATCCACTCCCAGAGGGTATAGCTTTGTGCTAAATGCTTACTTCATACCTAAAGTTAGAATAGCTGTTATGCAATCTCATCAGATGGGAATATGAAAAGGAAAACAATAGTACTCCCTGCTTGATGTCAGATGAGGCGTTGTCTTTAGCTGTTTATTTATTAACCAGATGCTGACTTCACAGATGATGAACTGTGGGCTGAAACAAACAGCTCCAAAAATAGACCCTGCTTTTTAGTCCTCTGCTGTGGTGTGCACCGGACGTTTTTGGCAGCGCAAAGGTTGTTCCTGCCTAAAGATCCAGTTAAAAGCTAAAATGAGTGGGCTTACACTACCTAACCCCCACCATTTGCTCTGCACATTAAGGCAGGCAGTTTTGGAAAGAGAAGACCATCCCTGTGCAGAACCCATCGCTCCACAGCATTATCTATGCAGTGCTTTATGCCTATGACCCTCAGCCTAAACTGGAGACCAATCTGATAGTGAAGTCTGCTACACTTGGATGGCAACTTTCTGGAAGCAAGGATCACACTGCATTGTAAACAAACACGTGTCTAGATGTTAAGGTACAGTAAACACAAAACAAGAAAAAAACTCTATTCTAAAGAGTTTGTAGTCAAAATTAAACAAGGAATGCAGCAGAAAATTGTGAGGCAAGAAACAATCTTACACTTACTGTACAGCTGAGAAACCGAGGTACCAGAATGCTAAGCCATAGCCCTAAATCCTACAAGAAAACTGGGACAAAATGCAGGTTGGAAAACTATCAGGAACAATTCACCCTGCTTCTACTCTCTTTCCTGAGCACCTTCTCAACCTCTGTGAGAAACAGGACAGTGAGCTCCACGGGCCTTTGATTTGGCTTACTACTGCTGTCCTTATTTTCTTCAATTTAGCCACAAGCCCTGTCTGAGTCTGCTTCAAAATCCACTGAAATCACTTTGCTCTCCTAAGCAGAAATAATGTTGGTATTCTTCTCACTTCTTGCTGGGGCCCTGTTGGAATTCTCTGTACTGTGCTTTGCAGAGGGTCAGCAATGCTGGGCTATGCTGCCATCTCAAATGGCAAAACCTAGATATGTCTGCAGTTTGTAGGGGCCCTGAGGCTCGTTGCAGTATGTACAGATACCAGAGGAATGTACAACAGATAAAAATCAAGTCAGAAAGATTTTATCATTACTGCTTTGACTTTTTCACACATTTCACAGACTCATATAAAACAGTGCTGAAACTTACCTCCAAACTCAGAGGTAAGTATAGTTAAGGCCAAACTTGAGTATGTTTAACACCATACTTAATCCTCTTCTAGCTAATGTAACCTGTTACTAAAAATGCCCAGTATTTTCCTCCACAGGTCAATTCACCAGCCTTAATGGAAGAATATTACCCTTACAGTTTAACCTCCAGTTTAACAAAAGGGGCTAAGGCAAGATTTGAACTTTCAGCCTCTTCGAACCCACTGCAATTCCAGCCCTTTGCTTCTGACATTTCTATGACAGCTATTAAAAAAAAAAGAAGAAAATGAAAAAAAAAAAGAGAGAGAAAAAGCAGATGAAAATCTGAGGAAGCCTTGGCCCAATGGCATAAATAAGAAGCCCTTCTTCCAGTACAGTAACTTGTCACAATACCCTGGTAAAAGTCTCCCTGGGAATACGTAGTTTCTCTTACTGTATTCAGACGAGTATAATGGAAAAAAAAATCACAAAACCAGTTCAGGTCTCGCTATCTAAGTGTCAGAGATGAGTTTGGGTGGGTTTTTTTTTTTTAAACCAACATTACTTGATTCATTAGTAAGCACCAGTTTTCTGTCTGACTGTCTGATAGATGGTTAAGGGATTTTCCCCCCTCTTTCTCCTTTGCACTGACAAGCTCTTATCATTTCTCCACCAGGAAAAGAAGCAACGGAAGGGCTCCTGGAAGCTAGAAATGTTGAACTCAAGCATGACCTCAAGCACTGCTATTGCAATAGAAGGGATTTCCCTTTTATGATCCTTTTCCTCCCTTCTAGATGAATCACGCCTCTTACAGAATTATCTCACATTAAAATACCTGGCTATTAAAGTCTGAAGGTTACTATCCACAAATATTATCACAGTCATCATCCTGTGACAGAACATTATCTGAGTACTGTCTTGACAATGTATCTTTCCTAATGCAACCCCTGAAAACTTGGTGATGGTGTTCTGAACACTCCGAGGTCTTGGTTTAATTTAGTAAGCACAAGCTACTCCTCCCTGAACCATAAAAAGAAGCAAAGTAATTAAAATAATTTAGAGATAGAGAGCTGAATGGGGCCTTGAGAGATTTCTTCTTCTTGCCAAGTACAATCAAGAATTGTTATTGATTGCTGTGCATCAAACTGAAACAGATTACTTGAATTTTCTCAAAAAAATTGCTATTCTGCAGTTTCCCTAGACAGCCCACTCCAGGTTTATATAAACTTCACCAGTTATATGGGAGGACTTTTTCACCCTTGCGCTTAATCAGAATCTAGGTAGCTGTAGTTTAAAGCATTTCTTATCCGGTCCTCAATAGCAAGAACTTCCTTCTTCCCTCAAGAGAACAAGATATGTATGTATACATAAAAATATGTGTGTCTACACACATACTTCAAAGAAAAAAATTTCCCCCGACTTTATATATGTGTATATATGTTTATATTCCATCAAATATAAGCATTATATCATAAATTATGAGATAAACTACGGTGTATAATTACAAAAAAATAGGAGCAAATCAGAAAAGAGGAATGTATATTCATGTATTCTGTAATTATTGATGCTGTTGATGTTTTTAATGTATTCCTATATTGGCTAAGAGATATGGCTGACAAGACAGAACTTCATTTTTTGATGTGCAAACTCAGATCAAATGAATTCCTGCCATCCTGCTCAGACCTGTTTGATAAACATCAGCTGTAGTCATGTGCAATCAACTTTCAGTTTATCAAGGTGTAAACAGTAATTATGAATATTCAGATGTGCTTACCACTTAGAAGACACAAATAAGCTTTTGCCTTTTCAGGTTTTCCTAGGTCTCAGCATCTCCTTCGTAGGCTCACAGCTAATACCTGCATAACTCTTAGTCTCCTTATTCACATTTATTTTCCTTTCCTTCTTCTTGTAAGCAAAAACCAGAAGGGGCTAGGACCACTTCTTAATCATAGAATCATCAATGTTGGAAGAGACCTTTAAGATCAAGTCCAACCATTAACCTGTCACTCCACTGTAACCCCTAAATCATAAACCATATCCTCCAGTGCCAGATCCAGATGCCTTTAAACACTTCCAGGGATGGTGACTCTACCCCCTCCCTGGGCAACCTATTCCAGTGCCTGACTATCCCAACAGTGACATTTTTTTTTCTAATCTGTCTAATCTGTATCTCCCCTGTCTCATTTCATGGCCGTTCCTTCTAGACCTCTCACTGCAGGCATGGCAGGAGAGCCCATTCCCCACCTCTCTACAACCCCCTTTCAGGTAATTGCAGAGAGTGATGAGGTCATTCCTGAGACACCTCTTCTCAAGGCTAAATGAACCCAATTCCCTCAGCTGTTCCTCCTATAACATGTTTTCCAGACCTCTTCTGAGCCTGGTTGCCCTTCACTGGACTCGCTCTGGTGCCTCAATGTCCTTTTCTAAGTGAGGGCCCAAATCTGAACACAGCACTGAAGGTGTGGCCTCATCAATGGCAAGTACAGGGGAAATGATCACTTCTCTAGTCATTCTTGGCCACCTGTGCACACTGTTGGCTCACACTGAGCTGGCTGTCAACCAGCATTCCCAAGTCCCTTTCTGACAAACAACTCTTGAGCCACTCCTCCCCCAGCCTGTAGCCCTGCATGGGCTTGTTGTGTCCCAAGTGCAGGACCAGCACTGAGCCTTATTGAACCTCATGCAGTTGTCCTCAGCCCAGTGATCAAGTTGGTCCAGGTCTCTCTGTAGAGCTTTCCTACCCTCAGGCAAACCCACTCAACTCAGTGTCACCTGCAAATTTACAGAGGGTGCACTCAATCCCCACGTCTGGATCATCAATAAATATGTTAAATAGCAGTGGACCCAATACTGAGCCCTGGGGAACTCCACTAGTGACCAGCAGCCAATTAGATTTAGCTCCATTAACCCCAACACTCTGAGCCTGACCATCCAGCCTGGTTTTTACCGATTCAAATAGCCCACCCATCCAAGACATGAGCAGCCAGTTTTTCTAGATGTATGATGTGGGAGACAGTGTCAAATGCTTTACTGAAATCCAGATAGCCTAAATCCACAGCCTTCCCCTTATCTACTAAGCAGGTCACTTTGGCATAGGAGATCAGGTTGGTCAAGAAGAACCTATCTGCTGCAGTTTCATGTATAAAGCAGGGTATGTCAGCTCTTTTCTCCCTGCTTCCTACCTTACCTCCTCATTCCCACTCCACAGTGAAATCCTCTACCCCTTCAAATGCTCCCTGTAAAACTCTGAGGGGCTAGTCTTCACATCACATGAGAGAAATGTTTTGGATAAAAACAAACTTTTTTTTTCTCTAATCAGATCACTTCAGTAATCTGGTACCTCAGTGCCCATGAGAAGACAGGGAAAAGTGTCCAGGACTAGGGAATGGTGAGATGCTGATGGAAACATTTACTGGGTAAATCATATCACAGATGCTGCCCTAGGTATGCAAGCAATCACTCAGGCCCAGTTCCCTCAAGCATCCAGTCCCCTAGATCTTAGCCACCCCTCAGGCCACCAGTCATTAAATGTGGAGTCTCTCTACCCAACTGCTCCTTTCCAAGGCAGCAGAGAGGCTGGGGGCGGGGGGGGGGGGGGGGAAAAGAAAAAACCCAACCAAAAAAAAGACCAAAACCAACCAAACAAAAAATCAACACACCCACAAAAAATGTAAAAAAAATCTCACCAAGGACAGGAGAAAAAAGAATCGGAAGGGATTTTTCTTTTTCCATCCATATCCCTGACTTCTGTTTGAACAAAGGCAGAGGAGGACAGCTGGCTGCCCTGAGCCAGCACAGGCCTGTAAACCCTGGGAAAGATCATGCTGCCACATAACTGTGTCGTGTGACACAGGCACACGAGCTGAGCCAGCTGCTGCTACTGGAGGTGAGCTCAAGGCTGAACTCTCCCAAAATCCACTTGTTCTCTGAAGGAGTCAATATTTGAGGCCCAATTTCAAGGTGTGGAACAAACTAGCTTCTTATTCAGCTGGTGGGAGTGTTGGATGCTTGGGAACAGGCAGGAACTCAGCAGCTGTGAGGATGAAATCTATACTGCAAGAAACTGTTGCACTGTCTTGCACTTCTGGGTGCCTTCAGGTTGTGAGGTTGGTGAGCAAGGAACTGCCTTTTTCCAGCATAAATCCCATCCATAAATCATATTAAGAGGCCTTACATATTGGGGTTTTATTCAGTGAGTTTTTTCATTGTACAGATATTATGACATTGTTTAAATGTGTGAATTGATTACAATAGTTTAAATTTAATGATTCCTACAAACTGCTAGGTGCAGTCAAGAGTTTACAAACACAGGCATTAAGATCTCCATGACTTGATGGCTTTTAGCCCAAGGTTCTGCCCCTTGCCTGTGATGACCTTACCTTGAGCAGGGCTGGATTAAAGTGCATTAACATCTCCTGCCAAAAATGCCAGCATATGGGATTGTGGAATTACATATCAGCCTAACCTCTAATTAAAGAAATGAAGTCACTTGTGGTTACTTAAAACACAAAGCCAAGACGGTGAAGCAGATGCAAGCTGAAAGCAAAAAGACTTGCTTGGGGTTGAAAAATCTGGACGAGCAATAGCTTCCATGGGTCCGGCTCCCCTCGCGTCCCGGCGGGATGCCGCAGCAGGGATGTGGGGTTGACACCCGCGCACCTACAGCCTGTCGGCACGGGCAGGAGGGGTGCGATGCTCGCCCGAGGGGATGAGGGCGAGGTAAGCGCCCCCGCGGACGCCTCGTTCA